>NC_046620.1:3016195-3232933 GCF_900324465.2 Anabas testudineus
GTAGAGAGAGGAGACAGAGAGAGAGACAGAGAGAGAGAGATACAGAGAGACAGAGAGAGACAGAGGAGAAGGGAAGAGAGGAGAGAGAGGAGTGCTGTGCTGGACTGTACTGTACTGGACTGTACTGGACTGTGACTGGACTGTGCTGGACTGTACTGGACTGTGCTGGACTGTGCTGGACTGTACTGGACTGTGCTGGACTGTACTGGACTGTGCTGGACTGTGCTGGACTGTACTGGACTGTACTGGACTGTGCTGGACTGTACTGGACTGTGCTGGACTGTGCTGTACTGGACTGTACTGGACTGTACTGGACTGTGCTGGACTGTACTGGACTGGACTGGACTGTACTGGACTGGACTGTACTGGACTGTACTGGACTGTGCTGGACTGTGCTGGACTGTACTGGACTGTGCTGGACTGTACTGGACTGTGCTGGACTGTGCTGGACTGTACTGGACTGTACTGGACTGTGCTGGACTGTACTGGACTGTACTGGACTGTGCTGGACTGTGCTGTACTGGACTGTACTGGACTGTACTGGACTGTGCTGGACTGTACTGGACTGTACTGGACTGTGCTGGACTGTACTGGACTGTACTGGACTGTACTGGACTGGACTGTACTGGACTGTACTGGACTGTACTGGACTGTACTGGACTGTACTGGACTGTACTGGACTGTACTGGACTGGACTGTGCTGGACTGTACTGGACTGTACTGGACTGTACCGGACTGTGCTGGACTGTACTGTACTGTACGGTCCATGTGATGTGAGCATAATGAGGTGTTTCAAACGCTGATGCAAACTTCTGTGTTCATGTTTTTGGTACTTTGGCTTCGGATGTGTTGTGTCGGCAGTAGTAGAGGTAGTATCTATCACATGATGCACGACAACTCATGTCGTAAATGTACAAACCCTTCAGAGGCACATCGATACTGTTCCACTGTTGTACTGCTCTGTTCTGCTGTACTCCGTACTCTGTGACTCATGTGTTATAGCACGCTGGATGTCACGTTAAATGTCATGCCTTTCCTCTAGGATGCCAGTAGCAGTCTAAAAACAACACTGGGGTTTTATTCTGCACGGTTTTGTTTGGTTTAGTAGAAATAAGAGGCGCCATCATAATGAGAGGCAACAAAGTACATGTGTTTACCAGAACCTCTGAAAAGGACTGTAGAGATATGAGCTTTGAAACATTACTGCACTCGTCATACGGAGAGAGAGAGACACACAAAAAACTTACATTTAAACAAACATACTACTGTATACCTTCAATAATACCTCAGAGCTCAGATATGAGTGGTGACTCATTCAGTGACTGTAGCCGACAGTTGTAATAGAAGATGACACACATACAGCACACACTGTACTGTATAGAGTATTAACTCTCCCACATATACAAGGTCTGCAGGCCACAGTTGTTCTAAGTGTTTTTAGCTGTACTGTCATTTTAGTGTCAGTAAATTACCGCATTAATTTAGAGGTTGTATTTATCATAAACAAGAGGACGGTCTCCTCATTTGTG
This sequence comes from Anabas testudineus, assembly GCF_900324465.2. Taxonomy (NCBI): domain Eukaryota; kingdom Metazoa; phylum Chordata; class Actinopteri; order Anabantiformes; family Anabantidae; genus Anabas; species Anabas testudineus. The sequence continues at coordinate 3,017,725 of NC_046620.1, forward strand.
GAGGGTTCGTACCGAATGGATTCAGATCATCTGCCCTTTTATCTCAGTGCTGTCCTCTTTCTAGTCTCTCTCCATCCAAATCAAAAGCTGATGCTTTTAGATGAATCATGCTGTCCCGTTCCCAGTCCAACATGCACATACAGCTGTGATCATCTTTCTCATAAAGATGAGATTTCGCTGACTTTTGTGTTGTGTTCCTAAAGACTTTCCTTTTTTTTTATATGTTTTTGCAGCTTTTCAATACTGCACTTTATTGCAAGGAGACATGGGATGTCTCTCTTATTGTTGAACTTAATTTCAAGCGATGTGAAGTACAAATAGTTGTCAAGATAAACAATGTTTACCAAAAAGAAATGTGATTTCCAATACAAAACAGTAGCAGGCTGCAGTTGTACAGATAAAACTTTGTCTACTAATAACAATTAGCATGAAAAAAGGAAAATAAAATATTGGAAAATGTTATACTACTGTGATTTTAACCTGTTTCTCAAATTACATTATGCAAGAATCCTATTAGTGCAGGGCTAATTTGGCTTTAAATGGATGCACCACTTTATCTTCTTCTGCTGCTGTTTGCCTTCAGTGGCCTCTGGGAGCTGAATTAATAAACTGCATTTTTTATTACCACCAATAAATATAGTAGGTGTTGTCAAATCAACTGGAATGAAAATATTAAGAATTACAATATGTGAAAACAGGGTTGATGAACGAGTGATTAGATGGTGGAGTCCTGCACAGTAAAATCATTGTAGGTTGTTCGTAACACGTACATTTTACCATTTGACAATGATGTTTGCGGGGTGCTTTGTCGTCCCATGGGGGGACGTGCATAGTTTCCATGGTTGTAATCTCCTCACGTGAAGCATTTTATGTCCTGAACGTCATGTGAAGTTAAGGACGCAGTAACTTTTAGGTAAACGTTAATATTCAGTGAGTCTAAGCCAGATGTTTCTGTATCTAATCCCACCAAAACATTTAGTTTGTACAGTTATTGTCCAGCGGTTTTGACTGTTTAGCGCCTGAAGCTCTTACAACAAGCAATTACTTTGGTTTATATGAGAGGGTTGGGACAAATTATTTATATGTGTTGTTGGGAGGTAAGCATGGCAGCCACTCCTCGAGCCAGTCAGATTAGGTGGACAACAAAACAGCTACTGGAGGACAGAGCTGTTATTAGTATCATGGTTCTGAGTCCAGATCTTTGCTCCTGTCTTGTATTGGTCATTCTCAGTTTGTCGTCTCTCTCTATCCATCTGTTACCTTGTTTACGCCTTCTGTCATCTTCATCTCTCTTCTAATTCCTTTCACTAGTTACAGTAAAGGTCACAACAACACATAATAATTAGTGATACAACCACTTTCTTCATAGGTTGCTGCTGATTAACTCTGAACCAACAGCTGAGTGGTGCAAACTAGTAACCACACATTTATTATTTAATCATTTGATGCTGGTTTGTAGTTGCTAACTAGTTCCTCAGTACTTCATGGTTATCACAAGTAGCTAGTGGGTTTTTGCTGCATTAGTTCGTGTTAAGGTACCAGGAACACTGTGTACACACTGCAACACTGTGTGTCCTGTATTCATTTTCACCTCCAAGTCATATTCTGTAGCATTAGTGAAGCTGGTGCCTTAAAGGTAACATGATCCTTGACTGCATTAAACAGTGTTACCCGTTCTGTGTGATTTCAGTTTCTGCTCAGGAGAAACTGAGGAGACCATTTTCTCCCTTATTTCAGCCTGCCTGTGATTCCTTCTCATCTTTTCTAGCATTTTTCACATTACTTTCTCTGTTCTTGGATCTGCTATCCACCTCTTCTCTCCACCATTTCTGTCATGTTGTTGTCTATTTTATTGTCTTCCTTGTGATCGTTACTTTTTCTACCTTCTTCCTCACTTTTCCCTCCTCCTCCTCCTCCTCCTCCTTCTCCTCCCTCTCTGTCTTTTTGCAGGCTTGAAGCGAGGTGTGTGTTCCCAGATCAATCATTTCCCAGATGACGCCGACTACGACCAAGATGCTGCAGAGTATTTGCTGCGTGAGTGACACACACACATTTACCAGAGAACAAGCGCACACAAAGGCACGTATAGCAATTTTAGATAAGTGTGCATTGGCATAGACACACAAACATTAAGTGAACACAGTCTGCATCACACACTGAAAGAGAAAGGACAGAAGGGGATGGTGGGTGGACATCAATGCATGGATGTCAGATTCGAGCAAAGTGTTTCTAGAGGTGTGTGTGTCTGCACAGTGTGTGTGTGTGTGTTTGAATGCCCAGGTGCATGGAGCTGGGAGTCTGGGGGTGTACAGAAAGCTTTTATTTTTTTCTGCAGATGGATTGAAAGAACAGCCTTAACTAATGGATTATTTTCAGCTCAGGATTCAGATTTCACATCCTTCCTCTATTGTAATAGCAGATTGTGTCCAAGCTGCCCTGAACCCTTTGGTCCACAAAGTATAGCTTCTATTCAAAGGCTGAACAAGAAAGGTTTTACCTCTGTACCTCCGCATGATCCTCACAATTCCTTTAAATAATAGAAAATGTTTAGAATCTGGAATTATTGAACAATCTAGGATATATTAAACCTGTTTTTATCATTATCAAAATACTTGTAGTGACAAATGATCCTGCAGCCTTAACGAATTAGTGAAATTCCTGATTCTGCACCTATAACTAATTGTTTTATTTATGAAATGTCTATGAATGAAAACTGTGAATAAATGCAGACCCAGGTTAATGTGTTTAAATGGCAGAAGCTTCTATGAATAAATGATTATCGCAGCATTATTTTCTCCCTTTCAAGGCAAACAAAAGGTAAAGCAGCTTGAAAAGTCACCTTCAAAAGTTGAAGACTTGGCGATTCTGTGTATTCCTGCCAGAGATGGAGCTTTGCAGCATTTTAATCTTTAATAATGTCGTCAGTGCTGCTGATAGGTTTGAGGTGTCTATATAGAGCTATACTGTAGAGGTAGTTTTACGTTAGCTAATGCAGTATGTACCTGCTGCTACATACTGTAGCCACACAAGTTGATTTTCCAATCACCAGTGTATTCGACATCTAATTCTGGATCTCACTATTGTTCTGTAACAACATACAGTTTTGGGGTTTGTTGGGAATTTAACATCAAACATTGCAATTAGTTGGTCCTGGCTGGTTCTCTACTACTACTGTATCCTAAATGCAGCAATGGTAGTGAACTAGATATGAGATATAGATATAGTTTAATTACATTTTATTAACTGTTCAATTGTACTTGAATAAATATTTGGAATAACAAGAGGCCGATGCTTTAAATAGTTCAAACTGATGCATTAGATGAGGTGTTAGCCTCACCGTATCTAATAAAGCTGCAAGGTGCAGGCTTTCTTTTCAGGTTTTGTTGACTACCAAGCAGATACATATTGTGGGGCTGTTACTTAGATATCCTTAGTCATGACAAAACAAACCCAGAGCCACAAAAGACATCACCTTCTAAATATCATGTAGAAAACTTCTGCATGTTTAATTTCTGTACCAGAGCCAAGTTGTAGTGTCAGCTATAGCAAGTCTTGGTAACACATTTTCTCCCAGGAGTGTCACAAGGCTGTTAACTTTGCACCTTCAAATGGTGCTGAGTGCTCCCAGTCTCACTAATTAAAAGTCTTCCTCATAGAACTACATTAGAAAAGTACAGAACTAGTCACAAATTAAATGCAAGAAATTCATAGCTGTGCAACATTGGCATTGGAGCCAAAGGGATGATGTACCTGTGCTGTCACCATCTGCAGGTGTGGTGAGAGCCTCCAGCATCTTCCCCATCCTCAGCGCCATACTGCTGCTGCTTGGTGGAGTGTGTGTTGCTTCCAGCAGCTTCTACAAGAGCAAAAGGAACATTATTCTAGGTGGAGGGATTCTCTTTGTAGCTGCAGGTAAGACGAGAGCTGTGCTGTGGTTTTGGGAGACTTCTATACTTATGTTCCTACTGTATTATGGAGAATAGTTTGTTTTGATGTGATTGTTAAAAGTTTTATTAGCACAAAATCAGAATATGTAGTCTGGTCGAGCATTTTAGCTCAGATTGAATCCGTCCTCTTAACATTTCAATCAAGCAGCTTCTTCTACTTTTACTGGTCAGTTACAGTCATGAAAAGATTTCCTTTTGTACAATGTCATGTTGTGTCTGATTTCTCTCTGTGTAATTGAAAGGAAACACTTCAGTATCCCTGTCTGCAAAACAATTTAATGAAGCTGCTGGTTAATTTTTCTCAAAGGAGCACTTAGAAGTCTTAAATATTTCCTCAGGCCTCAGCAACATCATCGGAGTGATCGTGTACATCTCGGCAGCACTGAGCGACATTTCTCCCAAGAAGGATGAGGATAAGAAGTGGCACTACTCCTACGGCTGGTCCTTCTACTTCGGCGGCCTGTCCTTCATCCTGGCTGAGATGGTGGGTGTCCTCGCCGTCAACATCTACATTGAGAAGAACAAGGAGCTGCGTTGCCGCTCTCGCACTGACCTCTTCAAGAGCACCACACACGCCGTGCTGCGTCTGCCCAGCTACAGGTTCAGACGGCGCTCTCGCTCCAGCTCACGCTCCACTGACCCGCCGCGTTCACAAGAGACCTCGCCCATCGGCACCTCCAAGACCTTCAGCCTTCCACCCTCTGCACCACCGTTCTCTGTGGCTACGCTGCCCAACCCACACCACACTAGCAGCGGAGGAAGTGGAGGAGGCGGCGACATCTCCATGTACACCTTGTCCAGGGACTCCAAGCTCGGCAGCCTGGGAGGTGGCGCCCCACCCCTCTATGGTACGGTGGACCGTGCCACGCTGTACCAGCTCCACAACTACTTCCCTAAAGATTCCAGTGGCAGTGGTGGAGGAGGAGGTGGAGCAGTGATAAGCAGTGGCACGCTCCCATCTCACTCCAAGTCCAACCTGGCAGCGGCAGCAGCTGTTGCCCAGAATGCAGCACCGCTGAATACCTCCACAACAGCTGCCACCCCCACCCAGCCAGCCCCAATATCTACAGCCACCATGGAGAGGGACAGGGGCAACGTAGGAACCCTGGACCGACTGACAGCCAAGAGAGACCGGGATAGCAACTCAGATACACTTAACAGGAAAACTACGCCAGTTTAAAAGTAAACTTCAGAAAAAGGGAGGGGGAGTGTTGAAATAGAAGAAGAGAAGTGGAATCAGATATGTAGAGAAGTTAGGAGCGATCTGAAGTGAAACAGAGGAAGAGTAGGGCTGAAAATGTGTGGGTGACATGTCAACGGAACGATTTCTGTTCTTGAGCCTTTTGTACCTTGCTGCCATAATTACCTACCAGAATCATAAACAGTCATAAAAGAACTGATGTAATGTGCACGCTCATGACAGCTGCCTTAAAAATGGTCCTGATTACCAATCCAAATCCTTTGTTGTTGTTGTACAGCAATTGTGCAATGGAGGCTTCAGGGATTTTTTTACATTTAATTCCTGCATCACTGTTTCATACAGTATCTTCGACCACATTATACACAGTGAAGGTGACCTGTGAAGCAGTTGGGGGTTAAGTGCCTTGCTGAGGAGTCAGTGGAACTCATTTGTTATTTACGCTCCCCATCTTGATTTTGTCCCCTGCAATGAGGAATTACCTCCAGCTTACCAACAAAAGGCCAGGAAGCCTCATAGATTTATTAGAAAGTTAAAACTGAGCTGAAACTGATTAAAAGTGCAGTTTGAGCGTAAATTTTAAGACAAATTTCCATCTGCAAACCACTGAAACGATACTTTGTGGAGCTGTAAACCACACAGCGCTTTTAACTTAACACATAATAATATAAAAGAGTGGCCAGATGGTATGAGCTACAGTTCTCTGTTATACTTCTGTTCGAACAGAACAGAAATCCACAGACGGGTACATTCAGCCAAGTAACAAGCTGCTCAGTGACGAGTTCACTGCCAAGTCAAGGTCAACAGTAGTTACTTAACCTCTGGTCCCAAGCGAGTGACCTCAGCCATATATAACCTAGTGTCACACATACACCAGAGGAGCTTGTCACACTGTGGGCCTATTTATTTTTCACTGTGTGTCGAAGGTAATTACAGTGACAGATGGGCATTCTCCACAGTCCTGGAGAAAGGAACAGCCATAGACTTTAAACTTCATCCTGAACGCCTCCATTACACCAGTGCCGGTTGTCACAGTTTGATTAAACACTACACAAATGTCCATCTACACAAGTAACTTGTCCCAGAATCTTGATACAAAGGTGTGAAAGTTAAAGTGAGTTTTCTGTTTTCACATCCCTCTATTGGAAGAAGTTTTTTATTTTAATTAAAGCCTGCTATTGAGCATTAAGTAATTTTTGTCCTATTACCTACAAAGAACATAAGTTTTTGGTGATTCAGAAAAATTCTTCATTAGATCAAATGTTTTTTTTTATCTCAGTCTTTTTGGAAACGTCCCATATGGACACCGGATGGGCTGGACTGGATTGTGTTTATCTTCAGTAAACCTCGACTTGTGTCCAAATACTGCAACAGTGGCTTGAAATGGACACAACTCTACTTTTTCTAATTATTTCTAAATTATTTATTATCTACTTACTAATTTGACCCAAATTCAACCAGAAATCGCTGGAACAAGGTTTCGTTCTGTGTTGGCTTTGAAACTAAACTTGTTCTGAAGTTGATTGTATAATAATAGAATTATTAATTGACTTTTTCAGTAAATGTCAGTAGCTAATCCAGCAACTTCATCACAGGTTGCTGATAATTTATGCAAATGTTGCTCAATCCACCTTCAAAGTCAATGGACGCGCTTGTAGAGATGGACTTTTTCCTCTATGTGTAATGTTTAATTATTAAAAATTGATTTCAGGCTTTATATGGCTGCTTATGATGATGAATTGATATGGAAGGCTACAAGGCAGCATCCGTTGAGTGTTCCTACAAAAGGGCTGCAACTACAGGCAACAACAGGCTGGGGGTCAATTCAGTTTACACTCAGGGGGTGGAAATGACATCAGAACTAGATGAACAGCTAAAAATTAAGGCACTCTAATGTGAACCATCTTGTAAAGCCAAGTTTATCAGTTACTATGAAAAAACACTAAATTAAAGCACATTATAAATTATTAAATGAGTTTCTAACTAACCAATCAGATTCAGCTATTTTTGAGGGGACATTTCAAATATTGTCTGACATAGCTGAAGGGGGAAAAACCCATCATGGATGTAGTGTGTAACGCTTTGGACTGAAGCCCTTCACGCACTCTACACTGGACTAGTACACTGAACTGTAAATGCACTTCTGAATGAGCTGCATTTGAAAATGAATTCAATTCAATCCTGGTTGGCGACAAGTTGGAGGCGAGGGGAAAGAGAAAAGAGCACAACATCCAGCTTTTGTTCCCCTTCCCTCCATCTCTCTTTTAGCTATAACTATATACTATTTCAGAATCTAGAATAATAAATGTATTATTGAGTATATTATCAGTCCATTTACTTCAACAAAAGCACATAATGTCTGTAAATTGTAAACTTTGGGTTGTCTTTTCATTCGGAGTGATTCATCATCTCTAGGTTACATGAGATTGTAACTTTTTGACTATTAATATCATGTTTCTGGTGTTTCTATGATCGTAATGGTTTTTGCAGGGTATTTATACATTTTGAATTTTTTTATTTCTTTTTATATTCCTATATTGCTTTCTGTTTAATTTTTGTTTCTCTTGCCTTTCTACACTAAGGTCAGTGGCGTCAAGTGGGAAGCATGTGCACAAACGTGAGAGGGTGAATCCATTTCTAAATTCTTCACCGTCTTCATCGTCTTATCACATTTATTTGTCCAGCGGGAGACGACTGAGCAGCAATTCCCTGCTTAACCTTCACACACATATTCACCCTGGCAGCCACCCAGTTAAACGAGTCTACTGCCGGTATACTCAGCAGTTTCCCAGGAACTGTGGGGGGTTACAAGAAGGGCAGGATTAGAGGAGGTCAGCTTGTTGGTTGCTGTATTTCTTCCATCGGGGTTGTTCTGTCCATTTTACACTAATGGGCAACCTTCAGGTCCATTTCTTCACTGAATTTCACTGTGTGTTTCTGTAAATGTTATTTTCTACCTTCTCTGTTTCCATGTAATTACTCTGTTTATTTGTTTGTTTGTTTTTCTCTGTTATGACTGTATTTGTATGATCATCTCTACGAGAAAAATTCCAAAAGTCAATTTGCTTTAATACTTAAATTAATTAAAAGACCCAATATTTTTCCCTTCTTAACTCTGTAGTTCTCTATATCACTACCAATCTTACCTGTGGATTCATTTTTTCTCAACATTGTTTTGTTCCTCTTCATTTACTGTCTTGTTGCTTCATCCCCAGCGACAGTTTTTTCTAAAATCCAGTGTGTTTCCATTGTTGAGCTGTTGATGAACTCTTGACTTGAGCCATCATCTTTTCTGACTTTGGGAGATAAGGACTTCACTTTTTCGACTGCCATGAACTAGATGCTGGTTCTAGTGCTGGTTTGTTTTCCCGAGAGCTAGAGAACCACATATAACAACAACAACAACGGCAGCCTGCAGCATCTTTATACATATGTTGCTTCTGACATTACAAGCTCAATTTGGCATTTAAACACAACTGATCAAAGTCACTGTGTGATCAGTTGTGCTTCGATCAGGCTTCTACCTGAATGGAACAAGGGTATTTTTGGCTGTGTAGTTCTTCTATTAGACCTCAGAAGAGGGTTTCTGGATTCTTGGTCCTTTCCTTCAAGGACTTTCAGGTTGATTTTGGGCTCTTCATTGAGGATCTTCTTCAGGTAGATCATCCCTCGCTCTTATCTTGCTCAACTGACCCGTTATAAACCAAGCAAACCACTCCCAGGGGAAACACATTGTTCTTATCAGAGAACACCACATTCACTTCGACCCTCATTTCTTGTCTCCACTGAACCTGAAAACAAACCTTAAAATTTAAAGAAAAGCTAGAGAATTAAGTTTTTTCAAGAATAAATGTTGGAGTTATCTTTTTACATTTATATGGAATTGATTTTATTTTGGTCTCTTTGTTTTTTGTTAGCTGTACTGAAGTTTTATGATTTTATTTCCTCTTCTGTCATGTTATCTTCACCTCCTTGCAGGCTATTGGTCATATTATATTTTCTACACATTACCAACGTAGCCTAATAATCAGTGTTTTTTAATGTTCTGACTAGTGTATAACTATAGACGATAGAATTTATATTAATCTATTTATTTTCGTGGTGATATGTATAGATATTCTTAATGTTATATTGTTTCAGAGTTCCTACAACTGTATCTTTGGGCTATAAAGGCTTCACGCCTGCCTGTGAAACAAAGTCAGAAGCCTACGTGCCGGGAGAATAAGCTTCTGTACATGTGGTCGGTGTTGGTGTTGTCAGTGATTTTTACATAGTAAGCAAGTACTACAAAGTACACCATCATTACATCATTGTTAAAAGCAGACATTCTGTTCCTTCATTTCCAGCTCATATCCTGATGTTAAAGCCATTTTAAAGCTAACGTGAGTCACCAGCTCCATTTCCCAACACTTAGGCTACTGACACGAGTCAAACGTGAAACTCTGCAAATGGAAAACTGGTGTATTTCCATTCAGCAGACTGATGCACGCAAGGGACAGTAAGGAAAAGGGGAAGCAATACAATACTGATCCTCACTGGAAAAGACAAAAAACATAAGGTATATACACATGTATATAAATATATCTATAAATATAAATATATATTCAATAAAGTTCTATATTAAAATTGATGGTGTTGTGTATTTTTCAGTGTTTTCTAATCCACCACATATGTTTAACTTAAACCATCTGATTAAATTAGATGGTTCATGGTTTGAAAAAACAAACCTAGACTGTCGGTAAGTGCAGTAAAAGCATTTGTTACGTCAAATATTGTCATATACACTGCTACCATGCACATACAGGCAGTATAATATGCACTGCGAAACAGCACCAATTATTTGCTATACAACCCACACAACAACAGCATCTTGGCACTCATCAGTGCCTCAGGATACGACAATGTCCTATTTTTTTTTAGCTTATCAGAAATGCAGAAATGTTATCACATTCATAGTCCAGATTTAAACGTCCTGGCTACTGAAACCGTGGTTACTTGTTATTTACATATAGACAGCTGCTGCTGTATCAGATGAGATGCTAAAATGTTACTGTGTAGTGCCCCTAAATGCAGCATGACACATTTTCTAAAAGTGACTTTCTAAATGTGCAGCAGTCAAATCAAACGTTTAGTTAAGATGTGTTATGTTCAGTGAGGAGTCCACACTGATGCCTGTAACTACCTGTGGCCAACCAGAACTCTGATTTGTTCTGTGCATGGGTAAGACGCAGCTGCTTCCTCAGTGGTTGGGTTTAGGGTTGTAGGGTAAGATAACTACTCCGAGTTTAACCACCTTCATTCTCTTTTCACTTTCAGGCTACAGTAGCTTGTGTGGCGTGTGCTGTGGGTATCATATGACACAGTGCTGCATGGTGCGGCTGCTTTGTGAAGCTGCACAACAAAAGTCTATCTTTGCCGCTGACAGACAACTCTCATTATTGGCACAATGAGGTCTCTTGTTGGGAAAATGTAAATACATGTGTGATTTTAAGTATTTGGAAAAAGAACATGAACTGCTGTCATTCTCCTCTTACTGTGTCCTCCAGAGGAGAATCATATGATCGCTCTGACCTAAAAAAAGGAAACAGAACAGACCAAGACAGGCAGTAATTAAGACAGTGTGGTCCCTTAATAACACGGAGACGTCTTCTCTGGAGAACACAGGGAGGGACTGTCAGCCCAGGGGAAATATGACAGTTTTTAATCCCGCTGACAATAGATCTGCTGGCAGAGCACACTGGAGACTGAGACATGTTTGGTTGAAGCAGCGAGGAATGTGATTTGGTGTCAAAGTTTTAATTAGTTGGTCTCTCTCTCTGTCTCTGTTACTGTCTTGCTTTCTTTTCTCTGTAAGGAATCCTCCTGATGCTACGGTGACATCTTCATGTCTTGTGCTGCAGAAATATGCACAGCAGCTCTGCACAGGCAGCTTCCACAAAGCGAAGTGTTGTCTCTGTTTGTCTGTCTCATGATGTATTTGCAGCATCCATGATGCAGTAGGTAGAGAAGTCATCTACAAACCCCACAGTTGGTGGTTAGATGCCCAGTTCCACTAATTTCTGCTTACATGTTGAAGTGTCCCTGTAGAGGACACTGAACCCTGGAACCTTGCAGCCTAAAATGCAGCTGCCTGCAGACAAGAACTAATAAAGTATGAATTCCTCCTTTTTGTAAATATGTTAAGACACAGGTAGCAGTCACTTGTAAGGTTTAGTTTAGTTTAAAGTTACTGAACATGCTGCATTAAGCCTGACCACAGTCTTTAAGTCTCTCAGGATTACCAACTGCTGTTTGTGCCTAAACCTAACCATAAAAAAGTGTAATAAAACCACAAGATCTCATATTTTAGCTAAAAGCTGTTTTGAAAATAGAAAATAATCAATATATTCAATATCAACATATTTACAGTATGTCAACATACCAGAGAACATCTTCTGGTTGCATCAAATTCTATACAAAAGCATACTTATGATTGGAGTGTAGTTGTAGAGAAAGGACCTTTAGGACATACAGCTGCACCTTGAAGTATTCATTTTCCTTTTCTTTACTTGTTTTCAATCAAATCCATTTTCTGCTGTCTCATGGAGAGGGACTAATTTTATTCTCTACACAAAAAGCACTGCAGTTTAATTCTGTGCTCTCTTTCAGCATCTCAATTTATCGGTCTCTGGCCATCATTTTGTGGTTTTGAGTGGGAAATTAAGGCTTAAGTTTGGAAAATGTAATTAGTATTCTTGACTGTCAGTCAGCATTACTTGCTGACACAGCAGTTTGGATGCAGAGTTAAAAGCCCACTGATCCAGGATGAGGGGTCCCATTGCAGTAAAGCTTGATAATTAGTAGAAAGATGAAGGTGTTCGGGGTCAGACTGAACCATTGGTCATGAAAAGCTCATTTACCTGGTTTGAGAAACAGTTTTATGTGAGATATCATTTTAAAAACAGTGTTGAGCAATGAAACAAAAAGCAAACTGATAAACTCCAAGTCTCACTCCATCCCAATTCAGCGACTGTCTTTTATGACATTACCTTCAGACACATTAGGACATTAATCAGCCTGAAACATTACTTTTTTTTATTTCTAACTGCATATTTTTATTTAGTTTCCTTCCACACAAGAACACATTTACCGTACATCTAGGCGAACTGGAAGCTCAGAGTTGCGGCTGTTAGTGTTATAGTGTTGGTGTTGTGATATACAAGTGACCTATTTGGTTTGTACCCAGGATCACACACAATAGGCTGCAGCCTCTAAAGATCGTGGCTGTATTACCAGAGCTAGAGACAACATGGCATACAGCCTCATGGCATACAGCCTCGCTGCCAAAATCGTCCCAGTAGCCCACAGCTACACTGCAACACAACTGAGTCCGTCTCTAAAAACATTGTCAAGGTCAGTTATTGCTCTTTTTTTATATATATATATTTATAGCAAGCTATGGTATCTTAGTTTTTGGCCTGTTTTTATTTGTGTAACATCCTCTCGAGCAGGGAGGCTGAGGGAAAAGAAACAAACCTGGAAGAGAAAACCATATATTTGCTGTACGGCCCTGGTTGAGCTACCTTCTCATAATTCATGGCTCAGTCATGGAATTCAATACAGTGATGGATACACGGAAGAACAACAACACAAAAAAAACATAATGGCATGTTTCTCCAGACAGACAGTTTTCTGTAGGTGTACTCATACAGGAGCCTCTGTCATATCACCACTGTGTGGTCAGCAGACCCATGTCTATGCTGGGGTTCTCCCATGGTGCACCTGGCTCTCCTGTATTATTATGTCTGCAGCCAGCAGCACAGTTGTCATACATACAGTAAGGAACGATAATAGCTACCGCCTCATGTCAGCTTTCATGAGTCAACAGGAGCCTGCCACCTGTGAAGACGTTCTGCATTTTAATTTCCTCCCTTCGTTCAGCCTGGTGCTCGGTGTGCAGCTGTCTCTCCTTCGCCTTCCTGGGCTCTTTGGTGGTGAAGAGTGCATGCCTGCAGTCGCTGATAACAGCTCCAGGCTCACTGACAGATGTCCATATGCCAGTGGGGAGGACTGTCAGTCAAGATTACTCTCTCATTTCCTCTTGTCCTCACATCCTTCCTCGCTCCCAGAGAGGGGGATCCCAGCACAGTGATGTCTTCAGCTGCATTTTCTCTCTTGAAAATCCAAGTACACGCTGAACGTCACTGGATTTATATATATTTTTGCAATGTCCATAATAACACACTCACACACATATTTATTTCCACAGTACAATCCAAAGGTCTGTTTGTAAAGTTCAAAACAACATTGATTTTGTATTTATTAGTACCTGCAGATACAGTTTTAGGATGTTTATTCATGTGTGGAATCAACATGTGTTAGCAGAATTAATCAACATAAAAGCCACTCTATTCATTCATCAATCAATTTCACAACAAAGGTGTAATTAGATGTTGTACAATTAAAGGTCAGCCAGTGTCAAAGGAGTCTCTGGTGTCTCTGATTTGGTGCTACAGTGATTAGCTTGAGTACACTGATGGTCAGTGATGCTGATGTGGGAAGTCTGAAGATGGTACAGTAGTTCAACTTACAGCTTTTCTTCAGTATGTTTGGTATAATGAGAACTTTATTGGAGGTAAAAGTATTTTTTTCTGATCAAACTAGAAATCTGTGAGTAGAGTCAAAAAGAAAAGAGATAATTTTTAAATTATACATTTTGTTATTGGTTGGAGACTGATCAGTGTGGATATATTTCAGATTCTTAACATTTTAAAAACTCTGTTTTCAGTCATTGCTTTAAGCAAATGTTCTAAATCAAATATTTAAATTGATATGTAATAATAATAATAACATGCTTTATTTTCAGAGCTGTAGCTGTGATGTATGTATGTATTATGCACTAATTATTCAAAGTATATAGTGACTGTGTCCTACTTGATTTACTGTTTTGTAATTTTTCATTTCACAACATTTGTAGCTGCATGAAGAGAGTTAACTACAAATAAACTGAAATATTATTTTAGAGAAAATAATGAATCTAAATAATTATATATATTTAACGGGAGAAATAGCAGTAGGTATGTCCAGCTGATTTTTCCCACATGCTTCTCTTCTGGATTTAAGCCAGTAAGGCTGCAGATGTTCAAGTGCCTCATATCACTATTTCTGCCTTACAGATTGTTAATGGTGTTAATGGTAAATTTATTCTGCACATAAAGAGGCTGGTGAGATACATGGAGAGGTTACTGATCACTCTGGGAATGTACTGTCTCCTCCCTTTTTGAACACTTTATTTTGTAGTAAATTAAATTTGTAGGTGAAAGTTGTTTTACAGAATTTTACACAGCATGATTGAAAGCAAGTCAGATTCATTCTGTTTTCTTTAACTAGAGAAAATGAAGATTTGTCACTTTAAATATTTGCAGGGAGACCAGAGAGCATGACAGGCAGCAAGGAGAGGGGAACCATAAACAGTTTTCTAGGTGGCATCAACCGGAGTGCAGTGATGGATTGTTTACTGAAAGACCTCTGGGATATGAGCCAGTTTGCTTGGTTTTCTAATTAGCAATCACGCTGTCTCCATTATCCCCAGAGTTCCTTAAACAACACATCAACATTGACAGGTGCAGTGAGTGAAAACCAACCGTACACAGGAGAAGGAGTCGTCTTTAGTCACTTCACTGATTCCAACAGGAAAGTTGTAGCTTTATCAGTGTAAGATCTGTGCTCACGTCACTTTAGGACTTCTCATGTTAACTTGAGGGGGGTAATTTGATCTGCAGCAAAGTGGATTGGGTGACGTTGGGAATTCATGACGTCAGGGGTTCAGAGTAAAGCAGCTTCTAACTGTGAACATTCAACTGTGGATCATCATATTTATGCACGCACAGGCGAGAAATCCCGTGAGCATACGTAAGTGCACACGCCTATCTGAACAAG
This sequence comes from Anabas testudineus, assembly GCF_900324465.2. Classification (NCBI taxonomy): domain Eukaryota; kingdom Metazoa; phylum Chordata; class Actinopteri; order Anabantiformes; family Anabantidae; genus Anabas; species Anabas testudineus. The sequence goes on from NC_046620.1 coordinate 3,032,788, forward strand.
TGCATTTGAGAGTGTGTTTATACGCACAGCTCGTCTCCAGGTTTGTGTTTCTCCTGCCACGTCAGTCCTATTGGCCATGGTCTATATTTAGCCAGGAGGTCGCAGCCAAACAGTGTGGGAGACGCTTCAGAGAGACTAGAAGGAGGTCAACATGGTGAGAAGCACCCTGAGCAGGATAACAAGAACCGACCGAGCGGTTACGTTAGTGGAAGGGCAGAAATCACAAGTCAAGCACAAGAATGCATCAGCCAAAAAAAAAAAAGGCTGTCATAAAACCATTTCAACAAAGTCAATAAGATGGTTGATCGATAAAAATGTGCCAACATCACCAGCATGTAACATAACGACACGTTATACGATGCTTTCAGATGCTGTCTGAAGGCTGACTTTAGAGTTCACAGCTGATAGAAAGAAGAAGATAGAAGAGCCATGCTGGTGGGCTGACAGTCTAGGTATGCAGTGTATCATGTAGCAGCATTTAAGATGCAGCATGTAACGTCCTGAGTTCAAATTTAGCCGGAGACCTTTGTCGTCTGTCATAGCTGCCTTTCGCTCTCCGTCCTCTTCAAAGTTTGCTCTTTTCCAAGGTTGAAATGTCTCAGGTTCAGCATTTAAACAAGGCCAATGTGATGAAAGTTTACATTTTTCATCAGAGTTTGACTTCAAACTAATAATTTGCTTAGAAACTCTGGAGTAATTTAAAAATCATTATATTAAAATGATATGTTGCTACATAAAATACACTGTGTGTGCATCATGCTGGTTCATTCCAGTTCCAGCCAGTTACATGTGACAGGTCTGCTCCGCATGGAACCTGAATCTACAACAGCACTGAGCTCCATGCATGTTATTAAGTACCATATATACGAACAGCATAAATGCATAATTCACAAGGCTTCACGTGGATTAATCTGGAACTGGACTTACTGCCTCTGCCAACACTTAAGTTGTTAAAAGGTTAAATTAAAGTTCACCACAGCGTCTCCACCACCTGCTGCAGCAGATAAACAACACAGACGTCAGTCGTGTTCAACACAGAGTTAATGAAATAGTGTATATGAATATTACATATATTATAAATTAATATACTGCAAGTAAGCTCTATGTTTTATGCTGGGTTTTGTTTCTAAAGTTTTGTTTTAGACTTCAAGCATTTAGTAGAAATTATACAAATGTTATCATAATAGTGTAACAAATCAATATTATCCCAATGTCCCGAAACCCAAATACGTTGCTAGTTAACAGTGATGTTTATCATGAGGTGTAAAGTGGAACAGTTCATAGAAGCAGCAACTGAGGAGGCAGCGAGTGTAAGCTGAGAACGTGCTGAGAGTGTGGAACAGGAGAGAAATAGAACCTGAGAGAGGATGACATCAAATATTCATATCATGTTTAATAATAAAATGAAGTCATTCATACACAATCGACGCAGTTCAACAAAGTAGCAGAGACAGTTCACCTTCCATTCAGGCACAGAAAAACACTTTGTTCCAGCATAAATCATTTGAAATTCACCGAAGGTAAAAACATAGCAGCTGATTTAAAAGTCTGCTATGAATCTTTACATTGTTTGTCCAGCAACATACATGTGTTTGTGCTCATGGTGTTGATTAAAATGAAAAGTTGTGTTCATTATCCGTATGAGCAGACACAGACGACAAATGTGTGAAAACACATGAGAGCAAACACAGAGTTCTGAGTGCATTTGTCAAATGTTGCTAATTAAAGTCTGTTTCAATGGTAATTCACAGGAAGTAAAAAGGCAGCTCTGCACAAGGACAAACATGAAATTGCTTTTTTCACACATCACTGAATAGAAGCTAGTTTCTCAAGCGAGGGTTCAGATTGGAGGTTGATTAACTGTTCACTTCATCCAGTGTCGTCTTTAATTGTGGGGGGGTTTGGACAAGATCACCATGTTTGACTTCATGTTGTGCTTTTAACTCTCTCTCTCATAATTTGCTTATGATGGGTGTTCATGTGCAAGCATGAGCTTTCTTAGAATAAACAGAAACACCATGATGGGATGGAGTTTTAAATTCAGATCTAAATCTGGGTGAAAGTGAAAGTAACAATAACTAGTTAATAATCAATGTACTTGATCAATAAGTGTATATAAATAGTTGAATATTGAATTTATAACATCGACTTCCAGTAAACGACCACTATTCAGACCACAGATGCAACATGTCCCTTTTTTACCTAGTATCTTTTGACACAAATCATTTTTCTTAATGACTTAACAATTTCACTGAATGAATAATAAACAGTTAATAACCTCCAAACTCAAGATTAGTCTGCACTGCAAGATTAGTAAAGCATTTCCAGATTGCTTGCCAAGCATGTCTAAGCATTACCGAGCCATATTCGGTGTTATCACTAAAAGGTAAATGTTTCACGTGCCAATTTTAGCATCTAGCTGGCATCGTGTTGTCTAATTGGACAAACTTCAATAATGTTTTGTTAAAAATATGGATCTCAGGATCTCAAATGAACTTTTAAAAGTACAGTCTTGACCACAAACTAAATTAAATGAACAAAATAAAGATGATATTTTACACTGAGAGTGAATCATTTTGTTTGCACGACTAATTTAAATATACACAAAAAGCTATGTCTTTGCTAAGATGTCTGTGGGAAACATAAAATACAACATCATCTCTGGGACACTAGCTGCTGCTGTTTTTCTGAGGGAAACATCTCTGCCAGAGGCTGTGGGGCAGCGCCAGCAGCAGGAAGAGGACCCCACCCACGACGAGCACGGCCCCCGCACAGCCGATGCACGACACAGACCAGGAGAGCTTGTGGTCAAGAGGAACCGTGTCGTCACTGGCCAGGAAAGCCAGTAGTGACTGGTGGAAAACCACGAGAGCGAGAAGCAGCAGAATACCTGTGGGAAACACGTCACAGACATTAATGTGCTGAATTTTCTAAACCTAAATTTGAGACGTGTCACGATTCCTCTCACCTGACAAAATAAAGCAGACTGATGCTGGCTTGAGGAAAAACAGGATTTCTTTGCTGAGAGACATAGTGATGCATATGGCCCCCATCGCCATCAGGAACAAGCTGAACAGAGCCAACATGGCCGCCGCTACATTCAGATCTGCACGGTATGGAGGACAATGTTGTTTCATAAACTGTGTTAGCAATCAGAATAATCTTGTCATGAACACCTGTCTTCCTCCTCTTTGTCTCCCTCTCTCTGTACTTTCTGCATTCTGTATTTTTCAGTGTGCAGTTCCTGCCGCTTGTTCTTGTTCAACCAGTCGAGGCAGATGGTCGACCACTCTGAGCCTGGTTTTGCTGGAGGTTTCTTTTCTTCTCCATCGAAAGGGAGTTCTTGCTATTCACCTAGTCTTTTCTCAAGGGGGAGTTGTTTGGTTTTCTAATTCTGTGACAACTAACCTTAGAATGTTTTATAAAGGTCTACAGACAGGAGTGGATCATGTAGTAATAAGCAAATCTAACTGTAGCAGTGCGTATGAAGCTGAAATCAATTCATCATATTTGAAAAGGTTCACTGAGTGTTTGCATAAGAATTCACATTTTGGACTTAATTCTATACTGGAGAATAAATACGTCAGGGATCCAAATTGTGCAAAAGCAAGTAATGCAAATCCATTATTTTATACATTTAACTGTATTTAACTAATCACTACAGTGAGACCTGCAGAGTAATAGTGATCGTGGCATCAGCAAGCACTGGGTTTTCAACGTATGTCTGTCTTTCTTCATTCACAGTATGGCATTGTGTGATCTTAATATATTATAGAGCTGCCAGGGAAATGAGTGGTTAGACAGCAACTCGGAGATACTTGAACGCAGCGTAGGCGGAATAAATTCAAACACTCACAGAGCAGACAATGGCCAACCTGAAAGAGTGTGGCAATGAAGTGACGGGAGACAGAGAGGACTGGAAAAGACAAGGATGGATAGTGGGAGAGATGGGTGAGAGAAGAAGAAGAAGTAAGAGAGATGACAAACAGAGGTCTTCAGAATAAAGAAAGAGCATCAGGAGATGAAGATGAAGGGGTGAAGAGAGGAGGGAGTGGGAGGATAAGGCGGGTCAGCAGCTTAGAGAGGCCAAGAGAGCCGAAAGAGGAGCATGACTCACTCTTCTGTGTTGTCTTCTGAAACATCACAGTGTTTTCTCCTGTGGTGAAAAACTTGAAGTAGGTGCAGTTGGATTCTGCAGGAGGAAAAAGATTCAGGCTACAGTGAACATTGTCAGGTAATTCTCTTACTTAGTCTGTCAATCACAATATTACTATTGTATTATTGCTGTTCATTCAAGGGGGCTTCACATCTTATTGATATTGTTTTTATTTTGCTTTATATCTCATAAAATTATGAGAGATTATGAAAGACCTCCCAACCCCCGGATCTCCAGACTGAAACAGCCTGATTAATAATCCATCCATGCATCAAACCTCTACTGAATGAATAACACTCCTTTTGAAGATTTTATACTGCACATTACAATTATTCTAATAGCTGTAGACAATCTTGATGAACATCTTATTGAAATTCAAGAAGCCGCGTCTCTCTCAGCCCCTGTTCACCTTAGTTTCTGTTACTCTCCATCAAACATAATCAGCCGTGAACGTCATCGACAAGCTCAAGGTGACAATCCGATGCTTCCTGAACAATTAATATCCTGTTGTCTTGATGATGTGTTACAATAATTAGAGTTTGGCTGTCAAATAGATTGTGACACTTCTATCTGTTCACTGGCAAGTTTGAGCACACAAGCAAGCAAAACACACAAACACATCACTCTTAATTAGAGCGATCAAAGTCACATCCTCTGCGTGTTGAGGGTTGTTGTTTTATTTCACCCTCAACAGCAGCAGTGCGCTCAAATCCCATCGACAAAATTCAAATCCCATCAACAAATGAGGGCCTGCTGCAGCAGACCAGCGACACTCTAATTGGACTTTCCTTTCACTGACCACAGAACATGTGCACTTGTTAATCCCTTAATGAAGATGTGCTTCATGTGGTTCAACCACAAGCATCTTGTCTGGCAAAGAAAGGCCTCATATCCGGATTTTCATGTCATGATGTTACATATACACTTCTGTGAAGTTAGTGCGCATGTCATACATAGTCAGAGACCCAAAGCTTAAGGTGAATGAGTGTTTACATGTTGGTTGGTAGTCAAACTCCAAACAGTCGGGAAAATTCCCTGTCTTCCTTTCAAACTGCTGATGTCAAGTGGTGTGGAAATCCATAACTGGCCAAAGACCCAGTGGTAAGGATGGCGTACTACAGAAATCTGTCCATCCCAGATAGAATCAGCAACATTTTTAACATTATAATCAATAATTTATCTGGTTGTTTAGACTCATATTTTTATCCCAGATGTAGTTTTATTCTAAACGTTCTGCCTCCAATTATAAAGGGTGTACAGGATAATGAGGTGGTCAGTAGGTGCAGCCACAATATCAGATGTGATTATCAGATCAGGTTTGGCCTGAATTTATGGAAATACGTTTTAGAAACACTTTTAAGGAGCAGATGATGTTGTTTGTTGTGTTTTGTCCATAGTGCTGAAACTATAATTATAATGTGAATCATATCATATTGTCACTTTTTAATTAATGAATTAAAGTAATTTCACATATTTAAAGCAAAAGAATTTAATTTGTCTACTCTTCTGGTTTTTTTTAAGCCCCGCCCTCCTCACCAGGTTAGATACCACGTGTAACTAGTGGTTAGCCACGCCCGCGGAAGTTCACGCTACGCTAATAATCACCTGGCGGGTTTATTCCGGAAATAAAAACCTCTGAGTGAAGCTCTGATGTCGCTTTACCTGCTTCTGTCTGCACAGGTGTGATGTTTAAAGTCAGGTGCTGTAGCACGGGACACTCTGGGTTCCCGTCAGGTATGTTAACGTGTCAGGCACATCATGGTAGAAAGTCCAAATATGTTTCCAGGCCTCGAGTTCATGACCTCAGGTGAAACAGCATGGTGCTGGTGTGGGACTGAGTCAAGTGCAGTCACGGTACCTTTTCCTTTCTGAATTATTTGCATAGTTATGTTTTTTATTAATGCAGTTATTATTGTTATTATTACAGATAAACCACTGCTGCTTTGTCTAAGTTGAGCTCCTTTGTAGGTTTAAGCCATTTTATGATTAATTGAATATTTTACAGTGCTTCCTTTGTTTTGTGAATATTTGATTTGGTGAGATTGAGGTTGCAAGGTTTGGTTTACAGCGACAGTTCCTGCTGACTGATGACTCCACCGAGTGTGTTTCTTTAATTTCCTTTTGATTTATTGAATTTACCAAATGTGTTTAATTATGTTGTGTTATTTCACATTGAGTGAACAAGTCGCCCTGTATTATGTCGGCATCTTAGACCCGTCAGCCCTGTGGTTTTATAGGTGTATTATTTTTTATTTTATTTAACTTTGCTATTTTTTGCTATTTGCTATTTGCCAATTAAAATTCTTAGCACAATTGCCTGGTCAGTCTCTCTTTATACAGCATTGACCTAACCCGTGTGGGGCTCATTGGCTGTAGGTTTGGTTTAGTATTATTCAGGGTTTTATTAACAGAATAATAACTGCAATAAACGATACATTATTATTATTATAATGTTTGAGTGATAGTCTCAAAGTGATGTAGTTCATTCTTAAAGTAGATCCAAGTTGAGTGCACAGTTTGACCCGGTCACACACATGCAGAGGTTAATATGTCTCACAAGTCTTTTACAGCTGTAAGGGGAAAATAACTAAAGACAAAACACCAGATCCAGCTGCAGGCTGAATGGTTTTTATCTGTTCACAACACCTCAGGCGACAACCTGCCCCAGTATGCAGCAGGATTTTTCGACTCAGTTGGTGCTGAATGGCGTTGCAGTTCCAACTGGAAATATTCTGTGTTTGATAAGTGCCGGGGAACACGGCAACCTCTTTACACGCTAAGCCAGTGACCCTGTGAAACCTCATCACTTGTTTTGGTGAAAATCAAACGGGTATCCTGTCTGAAACCCATGATGAATACACACAGAGCTCTGTGGAGATTTCTCAATCTATGTTTTCATGTGAGTCACTCTTATGAAGTGGAGTTCATACAGTGAGTCATGGAAAACGGGAGACAGACTGCAGATCGCTTTAATCTTTTCATCCAGGGAAACTTAGATGGTTGAATGTCATTTTGCACTAGATAATAGCCTGTTCATGCTTATAGTTTTGCTTTGCTTTTTGCTTTGGGCTATGTAGAATAAAATTAAATAAAGGTGAGAACATTTAATGTGTTTCTTTTTTTTTCTTTCCCCAGATTCACTGGACAAAAACATAAATTGAAAAACAACAACAAAGCTAAGGTAGGAATAAATGTGTCGATGTGACTACTGTAGTGGACAAGATTTAATCAGGAATCCCTTCACTTGACCCAGAGAGATGATGTGAACTCACTCCATCACTCAGACTATGTACTATAACAGTGACTCATGCAGTTAGTCAGCCAGCCAGCCATCAAACAATGAGCCAAGCATTATTTGTCTAGCAGGAAAGCCAGGTAGTCCACTCATTCATCTTAACTCTCTCTCCCACTGAGTCATCCAACAAGGTCGACAGTTTGACAAACGTCCAGTCAGCCAGCTGATCTGTCAATCCTCAAACCTCACACAGACCAGTCAGCCATCATAAAAGTTAGACATGTGACGAGTCAACAAATCTTTGAGTCACCTCCCGGCAGTTCAGCAGGTCCACAGGTGTCTCTCCCTGGGTCAATATCAGCCACCCACAGGGTCTTGGTGCAGCCCTTCCACAGACCGTAGTGAGCTGTCAGACATGTCTGCAGAACAAAAATGAGACGGTCAACATCAGCACTATTATTCTGTAGTCATTCGTCACAAGGTTTTAGCTCCCTGGACACCAAACAGTGTCCGACGTGATGTGTGTGTTTGTGTTTGACCTGGTTGTTATAAAATCTCTTAGGGGTTGACAGCTCCACCCAGAACTCTGTCCCAACCCCAAGCACCGTCAGGACGACTCCCACGATGGCCACGAAGAACGCCAACTTTATCTGGTGAGAGAACATGACACAAAAGAATTTACATGTACAGAATTAAAGAATCTGTTATCGTACGGTATAGTTAAATTGTTATTGACCTGTATTCCAGCCCCAAAAGCTGTAGCTGTAGAAGTAGGTTTAATAGATCATTATTTAATGTCACTAAACACATTTAGAGGAACCTCCATCCTTACTGCAATTATACCAACTGAACCCAACAAATCACGGTGTGCTGATGTTAGAAAATACCAAATTGTTAAATCACAAAGATATTTAAAGATACACAGCAGTAATCATTGTGTTTATCTTCTAACTAAGGCTTCATCTTTAATTTATTGTAAAGTAAAGTAAATTGGACATGTCTCTGTCCAAGCCAAGGTGAATAAACAGAGTCATAGCCCAGTCTTTGGTGCCCTTGCACTTATACTAATCATATCCGTGGCATTATTTAAAATCTCAGAAGTACAGTGCATTAGGGATGGACACTGGAACTGGGCCATGAAGTGCCTGTGATGACACTGCTGCAAAGAGAACAAGGTAGTTAAAACAAGCTAAGAGGGGTTTAGTGGTGTGCAGCGAGGAAGTAAAAATACAAAATGTAGAGGACAGTCTGTGTTTTGAATGTCTTCAGCAGATGAAATGTCAGTATAGGCTGAGTGGGCTCTCGTATTTCTAGCTTAGTGTGAACTAGTTTAAAAAGCTGAGGGTGAGGATGGTGTTTTTTCTTTTCATTTGATTATAGATTTACAAAGTGGAGTGTGGGCCCAGAGGGCGAGGGGTCGTGTGTGGGGTTACATGTTGGAAAATGAATGAAATTAAGAGTCAAATCTTAGCAGGGTAAAAAACCCTGAGTGATTTAAACCCGACATAACACCTGCAGATTAGGCTTAAGCTTAGGTTTTACCTACTTGTTTTACTCATAGTTATTTTCTCACATGCTTCATGTGCTCTTGTGGTGCGTTGCCTGCCCTGCGGACCAGCCTGGTTCCAGAACAGGCAGCTGCATGATTGATTGGTTCCACTAGCTCCCACGTACTTTCATGCAGCCTGAGGGAGAACACACATTTACACAATGTGAAACCAGTCACCTTTCCTTCCTGGGCCTCGCTCATGGTGTGTCCTGTTGACGTCGTCCTGCGGCGCTTGTTTCCCCCAAATGTGCTGCGTCCGCTCATCAGGCTGGCCAGACCTGCTGCACCCTGAGCAGCTCCTCCTGGCGCACCGCCTGCCACCATTCCTGTCGCAGCGGGGGTCACCGTGCGACCCTCCTCGTCAGTCAGAAAAAAGGTAGACCACATTTTGTAGAACAACTAAGACAGCAGTGGCTTCTGCAGGGATTGGGAAAATCCAGCGCCAGAAAAGATTTAATCCAGAAACAAAAACAAGAAAATTGTTGTTTTCTGAGTTTGTGCCCAAAAAGAAAAGAGCAGCTAGAGAGATGATCCAAAATAAAACAATATTTTCCAGGTGTGTGTGACGGAAAGCAGAAAAAGAAGGAGGTAGAAAAGTGACAGAGATGCGTGCTCTAGGACCTAGAATCAAAATATGTTGAAAATCCTTCTTGGTGCCAGAAGCTTGACGTACAATGAAGTATTTGAAAACCTTAGCAGGAAAATGCAGGAGTCGGCCTTCTCTCAAGAAACAGCTTGAGAAAAAATGGCGGCTTGGACGACAACAGCCAAACTGATAAGTGAATCATCATGAACAAAAAGGAACTCACAGAGTTTGTATGTATAGAAACATGTGTCCACTGAGTCAGTAGAGGTTGTAAAGTGAATGAAGGGATGGTTCCTAGAAGATAATTGAAACAGAAAAGGAAGGAAAAGTCATTAGTATAATGTGGTACTTATAAATGAAAGCTACTAGTAAAAACCTAAAGTCCTATTTGACAAGGTGTAGATGGGATTTTAGCCTCCATGTTGCATAATCTTAAATATAAATAACGCCAGGCTTAAGAAAACTCTAATTAATCCAGGTACCTTTGAAAGAAAAGCTGCGGCTCAGCTGAATCTCTTATCCTGTAGGTTTGGACAGAGGTTCACTTGTTCCATCAGGACACATAAGCAACATAAAAGCACTTATCATAGTTGAATCTTAATGAGTTATCTATTTCAAGATGCGTATGTGACAGTAAACGCGCAGAAAAAACACTCAGCATACCAGCTACCACCATAGTGTGCTATCTATTCTGAGACACTTTGTGCTGTCTCAGCAACACAAAAACACTCATCATGTTCGAGCCCTTACCAATTATCTATTCTGAGAAGCTCTGTGAAACAGAGGTCAGGCACATACGCTGCCAATCGAATTGAATCTTAAACCCTTTGGGTTCACGGGCCGAAAAAAAGCAGCTGTCTTTCTGCGTTCCACCAGGAAGTGTTGACAGCAGACTCGACACTCGGCTTTGTGTCTCGTTAGCAAAAATGAAACCTATCCCCCCGGGGAGAACACATAACTTTACCTTCACTTCAGCATCTGTCTTATTAACAAGCAAACAAGCTACAGAGTGCAGGTTTTCAGGCGTGGTTTCCATGAAATACAAACAAAAGCACCAAAACAACAGTATACATAAATAAAACACCAGTCTGCATACTTAAAATGAATTGAAACACACTTGAATACACTGAGAATTATGTATCTCATTAAACAATTTTGCAGTTCAGCTCATGCTACATTTTCTAAAGCAGGTGTTTATTACATTTGTGTGTAAGCTACATGTTACTTGACCAAATGGGCCTCTGGACACATGTAGAAAGCCTCCACTCTTCCTATGAGAGCAAGACCCACACACATTTATGGTCATTTTGTTTTCATTTATCATCATTTTATGTCTGGTTGTTTTGTGTTTCTTTGCAGTCGTCTGCATAATCTGACGCATTACAGCTCTTTATATATTTTATGCATGTCCTTGTGTCCATTTTGTGTCTCTTTGTATATAATCCAAACCTTGAGTACTAAGGTCTGTGCTGAATGTCATGCTTTACATTGCAGCAGTACAGCTGTAGTTATTATTTTTATTGTTCTAATTCGCACTGCAATAATTCCTAAAAGGCAGTTTTGTAGGTGCAAACATTAGATGTGGGAACAGACAAATGCACGACTGTCTCTCCACAGACTTGAGTTCCACATGTTTACACCACAGCAGCAGTTTTTATTAACGCTGAAGAAACATCAAGTGTTTTTGTAACAGTTTTAAAACTATGGCTGAAATTGCAACACAAACATCCACAGATTTTTGAGTCAGTGAGACGTCAGGGATTCAAGGACAGTAATATACCGTGGGTCGTTTGTGTTGTGAGGCGTTTGGGGACAGCGCAGAGTGTAGGTAATCAATGTTTTAAAACCACTGAGAGCCAGTAACATTTAATGTTAATAAAAGCTGAGGCATGATCTGAACCACAGATTCTATTCTGTCGCTAGTAAAGAAACACAACTTCAGTCACTGTTATGTTATTATACTAATCTAGACAACAGTCTTTTCCTAACATTAAGAACATAAATCTTTAATCATACCGTAATCACTAAAACTGTGTTTTGACAGAAAACCTTTCTATTTGTATCTTCTGCTCTGAATGTGCAACTTGCCAGTGATGTAAACATATTTTTATTATGTTAATAAAAATGTAATCGATTGCAGTTGTATTCCCAACAAAACATATTTGCTGTTGTAGTTTAGCTTCATTGAAACTTAATGTTTAGACAACAGCAATGGACATGAGAGTAGTGCAGTACAGATACTGTACAATTTGGTCCACTGCATTTTCCGCTGTTACGTTTTTATTGTCATACAGTCTGTAATCACTTACACTCCTATAACGACTCCTCAAATTACAGTGCATGCATCTGCACAGCCAATAGCATTCACAACTGATATCTGAGAGCTACAAAGTTAGATTAAAATATGTTAGTGGTCAAGAAAATCATCCGTTACAATAAGTTAACTTTTAAGAACAATAAAGGAAAGTCTGTCCTTACTCTTGAAAACTGAACACGGCTCTCCTTATAAGGCATCCAATTGGTCATACTAGAAAAGCAGCTTTACAGCTCAAGGATGAGACTCATTACAGTGGCTGGGACCACTCGGACACTATTTAACAAGTTCAGTCTCTTAAAATATCCTTTTACTGTCTCCAAAAATAAGCCAACGTGGAATCGTCACTGGGGAGAGAGTTGTGTTATGTCTCGCAACCAGCAAAGTCGACGCCATAAACACTCAACAGGCTGAAGAAGAGGCCACCACAGCCACCACCAGCCCCTCCACCCACTCACCCACACCCCCCACAATTAGGTCACCAGCCAAAAAGTATCATGCTGAAATTAGACCTGAGTTTTATTTTTTCACTCTTTAACACGTGTTTAACACGCAGCCGCTTCACAAAGATCAACAATGATATTAACAAGTTGCTGACCTGGTTTTTGTGTGTGTGGCTCTGCTCGCTGTGACGGAAGGTGAGGAAAGGAGAGGAGAAGGCGTAGGCGAGGGAGAGGTGGATGGGGGAGGGAGGGAAAAACTGGGCGGAGGTCACAGTATGAATTGGTGTTACGTTGGAATAAAGATGTGGTTTGGGGGGGGGGGTAGGCGTGTGCTTCTGGAGATAGAGGTGAAGAAGTACATAAACTAAATGTGTGTGCATGTACCTGTGTACATGTGCTCGCAGGGTGTGTGTGTGTGTGTGTGTGTGTGTGTTATGCAGTCGCACTGTAGCTTCTTTAAGTGAATCTGTTTGTTTACACTGAAGTGGACAGTTGTGCTGGAAGAGTTTCTCAGCCTTAAAATGTAATGTGTGGAAATATGTCTCTCTCTCTCACACACACACACACACACACACCTCTTTAACTGTGTGTGTGTGTGTGTGTGTGTGTGTGTGTGTGTGTGTGTGTGTGTGTGTGGGTCTACGCACGCATGTTATGCCTCCTCTATCTATTTTTGCCCTCCACCTGTTAATGACATTAAAGCCGCCCCAGGGGAAAGGGCTGCTGCAGGGGGCTTGTGTCAGCTCAACCCTGGCTGTGAGACCCGTGTCTGTGGCCGCTGCTACGATCCCGCTGATTGAAGAGGGAATTCTAGATTCATCACCTCGAAAACAAGCAGTGCTCCCGGTCGGCTGTTGTTTTGTTCTCTTGCTCAGATGTTGGAGCGGTGTGATCGATTCCAACCGGACAGTGAAAACCTGATACAGCCCCGTCTGCTGATACACGCAGTGCAGTTTATCCAGTTTGTTTGTGTTAGGAGGTGTCACTTCTTTAGGTCTTTACAGGCTATTAAAGATTGTTTAGCATGTTCATGTTCCCAAAGGTACCCAGTCAGGTTCAGAAAGACGGGGTCACTCTCGCTCATTATCTCACATCCTTCAATAGACACCTGTTCACCTCAGTTTACACCCTCCAGAGTGAATGTGTGTCTGCTAACACCCACTTACAATCGCCCTCTGTCCTGAATCACAACTGCAGTCTGAGCCAGTATTCTCAGCTTGTCACACATACAGTGGCAAGAAAAAGTATGTGAACCTTTTTGAAATGTTCAGAAATGGTTTTCTGCATGAATTTGTCATAAAACGTGATCTGATCTTTATCTATGTCAAGAGTATTAACAAATATGATGGACCTAAAGTAATAACACAAAACAAGTCTTCTCTTTCATGTCTTTTATTAAGAACAACCATAAAAAAAAATAAAAAAAAAACTCATAGTGCTGGTGGAAAAAGTATGTTGTTCTCAATAAATACATGAAATATCAGAATTTTGTTGTGTTATCACTTTAGGCACATTATATTTGTTAATGAGGTTCACATACTTTATTTTGCCACTGTATGTTAAAACCAGTGTGTAATTCTACCAACAAGAGATCCATCCATTATGCAACACAGATAGACAACCAGTCCACTTACAAACACACCAACAGCCCATTCAGAGTCACCAGTTGACCTTATATATACATGCAAGCACAATGAGAACATGCAAACTCCACACAGAACAGGCACCCACCTTCCAGCTGTAAAGCAGCAGTGCTCCCCCCCGCCACCATTCTGCACAGGTTTTAATCATTTAAAAACAGCGTTACCATATTATGACATTTGTGCGGCACAATTCACCTGACACAGGGCAAGAGGTATGACACACCCCGGACAGGTGGCTGTCTATCACAGGACTGCTTTTTCACAAACACCTTTATACCTATGAGCAATTAAATTACCCTACTGAAAGCTTTGGTTGTTGGGAGGAAACCCATGCAGTCCTGAGCAGAACATTCAAACTCCCTTCTTTCTGCATTAATGAAATGTTAATGTCAGTGTTTGTCCCATGTGATTCCTTTTGCTGTGGATGTCCTCGAAGCTAACAGAATATTAGTATAATGAGTCATAAAATATATGTTAAGTTACTGGCTTTGCAGAGGGTCAGCAGCCACCTGAGAAATCAGGGGAGAGAGAGAATACTGCAGTCAGATGTGCCTGGCATTGTGATAAACGCTGTGTGTGTGAGCAAGTAAGCTAGTCAGACAGGCAGAGACTTACAGAATGTGAGGGAGAGAAAGATTAAGTTAAAAAACAAAAAGAGCAGAGACAAAAGAGAAGAAGCAAAGGATGATGGACAGGCCGAGAAGACGAGACCTAGACAGTTACTTCACTGCTGAATTAAAATGCACGGCCTGTGGAGATAGACGACAGAGGCTGATGTGGAGCAGTTCAGAGTTATCAGCTTAATTACATGGTGTTCCTGTTATTTTTAGCAGCATTAGTAGTAGTCAGCCTCAAAAAATGGTTTGATACCAGTTTAGGAGGATTTAACTGTTGGGACGAATACAGAGGTTGATGGTTTTCTCTTTGTTGTTCCTGTGCTCTGTTATATCCATGAATTCACTTTATACTCGCAGTTCTTTCAAATAAAATAAATGTAAATGTGTCTCTAGTGCAGTTGTGAACCCTGAACATTAGATGGCACTTTAACGCAGGGGGGTGGAAGCTGGAGGCTGTGATACTGAGCTCCTCTGATCCTTCAGACATGTGGAGTCTGGAAACTGCTGAACCCTGAACTTGTTTGTTGCTGCGAGGTGTGATGAGATTACAACAACACAAAGGGGCAAGAGGAGTTGTTAGGATGTATGACCTGCTGAGGATGGAGCACACGTCCAGGTTTCACGCTCACAGACTGAGAATCTACACAATTGCAATTCATGTCACAACAGGCTCCTATACAGACAGAAGGTGGGCGGAAAGATCAGCAGCACTGCAAAGTCCAGGCTACAAAGGCAAATTAAAAACAACGTGTTGGTATCTTTTAATCATGTGCTTTAGAGAGGGTGAAGAAATGCATCAGTACAACACATCAGTTCAAGCAAAAGACAGGACGCTCAAATAACACGTCATCATAATCCTACGTTGTAATTCATCTTATTTCCTTGGTTTTTAATGAATTTGTCTTTCTGATGTTGATTTCTGCTTTCATCTCTGTCGACCTACCAGAACTGATCTCATCGAGAGCCAGCTCAGATACTGGAGAGTGGTTTAAATGAGACACGTGGTAGTAGAGTTGTCCCCTGTGTCGTTCCTGCTGAAGCAGCTTCTGCTTTTCTTCTTCTTTGTGATTAAGGTCAGTGACTGATGCAAAGAGGAGATCAGGAGTTTAATATCAAAAGACAGAACTAGAGAAACAAGTTTGGAAAGCAGGACAAGTTTGAAGAAACAAACAATTATGGGCTTTCTGCTGATGATCCAGCTTCCCCTCCCATACTGTGATTCCCACAGATGTAGGCAGCTGCAGAATAGAAGCAGACAATGTTTTTTGTACACCGTGTGCTCTTTTTGTTCTCGCTGCGACCTTGTTATCCATCCACTTACTCCCTCCATCAGCGGCTCTCTTACATCTTCAGCTGTTATTGTATAAAAGATAATTAGACAGAATCGTCCATCTGCGTCAGCATCGACCGACGGGTCACCGTCCAAAATCATCGTATGTAAATACTGTTCCAGTTGCTTGATGATGTGTTTCAGTAATTATGGCAGAACAAAACTGATCATCCTCATTGTGGAGTTTTCTCTGAGTGACATTTATTTTTTGAGTTTTTTCCACAGCTGCAGTCTTTTACAGCAGAGACAAAGTTTGGAAAGTCTACATCTCCAAGTTGTTTCCAAAACTTGGAGAACACAAAGGCTTATCACACCTGCTGTTGTTGTGGATCCCAGCCATGCAGCTTCCTTTTTTAAAGTAGCATTTTGAATAATGTAGGATGTGGCCTGTGTTAAAAATAAAGACAAAGGAATATGTAGCTATACCTGTTTGCATGTCAGTTTTCGAAAGGCTGTCTGTTCTGCTTGAGCGCAGTAGCAGCTTCAGCTTGAACCAGAGCACAAGCAAAGGAGATGTCAGATTGTTATTACCCTGCTGCGCTTTTAAGTCTCGAACTCTAGTGCAAAACAGGCCACATTTCATGCTAGCACGGTGAAAATATTGCTTTATTTATAGAAAAGTTACATATGTAATGCATGTATATTATTACTTGTCGAGACATTTGTGCAGCATAGCCAGCTCTATAATTTTAGATTGTTCAGCTGGCTTTTATTTATGATGGATATATTTTGAGGTAAAGTGCACAGCATAATATTAACAGTTCTCTCTATGAGTGAAACGTAAACTAAAATTAACTTTGACTGTTCAGTCAACAAAAATTGTTCTGTTTGAAATAACTTTACTAATCCCTGTTACAGGTGCTCTCTGTGCCAATAGAAGAAAAAAGCGAGAAAGCCACAGCTACATAAACACAATTATCGACTTCAAACCAGTCTCCTTAAGCTACTTTGTTATACAACTACACTGCAATCACTATTACTTTTTTGAAAAGCAAGGTACAAGAGGTGGTTGAGTTGGATGAAAGGTGTAAAATGCACATGACTGAGAAACCGTAGACCTAAGTTTAACTCCACCGTTTCCTATGTAGTCAGCTTTAGTGAAAAGGATGAAAAGCACTTTGAGAGACTAATTAACTACAAAGGTTCTGCACTATTAACACCCATGGCAACAGAATAGCAGCCTTTTCTTATCTGCCTTTGTTGCTGCATTACTGAGTCTTTGCATGTTACCACCACTAAACTAATTCTTGCATTATAGTGCCAACTAAAGTGGCAAAATAGATGAGTGCACCACCTGTGCAGGTGCATGACATGACAAAAACTGGTATAAATGCTGGTCAATAGCACTATTAGTGGTCAGAAACCCCACAAGGCTTTTTTTTTTTTTTTTTGTTTATCTACATGGAAAACTATTTATTGTGATTTAAACAACACATACCTTTCATACATTCTGTCTAATCTCAGAATAACACGTGAGATTTAGTCTGCCTTCTGAGGCTGATACAAAACCTGCTCTATAATGTGCAAAAACACCAAAAACCCTACTTCTTTGAAGTTTTACAACTCTTTCATCCAGTAGGTTCATCACTCACGTTTTATTCAACACCTCTGTCTGTTCTCTCACGTGACTACGTACTGAACCTTTACAGGTTACATGAGGCCACTTGTAATCTGCAGCTCCTGAGCTGTCAATCAAATGCTCCATCTGAAATTAAAGTTTCTAATCCACATTTCGAACAACACTATTTAAATTTATTCATAGCTTCATTCCTGTGAGATTGTGGTTAATATGTGCTTATTTTATTCTGAAAATGATTTTGTCTTTCAGTCCAACAATGACTGAAATGCTTTTACCACATGAAGAGCTTTGTTGCATTCTGGCATGAATACATATGGGAATAAAACAATTTCCTGACATCTATCATTCCACAGCACTAGAAAAACACAGTCTGTAAAAACAGCATATTTTTTTTTCAGACAGGCACTCAGCATATCTGCTTTCTGTCGTAAATCCACTATAACTAACTGTGCTAAAGTCCTACAGATGGAGAATCTGTCCTCCAAATCCATCTGTCTTGTTATAACAGGAAAACTTAAATGTAGAATGTAGAATGAGTTTTGTCCTGGATTGGACTGCAGCACAGAAAAGCCCCAAGGGAGCGGTTTTCCAACTCCAAAAGCAGATATAGTGGACATGACAAAATTAACTTTTTGTCACAGTTTGTTGCACTGGTATGCTGTGATTTAACTTTTCGAAAAGCAGAACCTGGGGAGCCTACAGTAAATACCCTTTTGTAACTGACAAGAAGCGAGTGAACAGGAGATGTCTCGGCTTTAAGACAAAACATAACATCAAAATGCAGAAAACCTGGTTAATGTTCAGATTTGCTCCTCAAAGAACGCTCAAACAACTCCAATAATTAGCTTTATTAGGATTCATTAATCCAAATTAAGATTCCTGCAGCATTAGCCTGATTTTCTGTGAAGAAAACGTTTCAAGGTTTATAACGAAACATTAAGGGCAGGATCGTTTCTAAAGGCACCCACAGACCGTGAGATTTCATCTTCTAGGATTATTGTAAGCCACTCTGTGTAACATTCATCTAATAAAGTAAACTACATGAACTGTAGTGCTTTAATGTTGCTTGACACACAGGACTAATCTAATCAAACATAGTAGTATCATGATTTTCACATATTATAGTGTTTTACCTCTGTAACATAAAATTGTGTCACTGTGCTGCCACAACCAGTATAATTCAAATCAGGGCAGTGAAAATGACCTGGATTTAGCCTGACCCGGGGTTAGGAGGTCAGCCTGAAACAGGCTTATGAAACATGATTAGGCTGAGGTAAGGTCCAGACGTGCACGTAAGCTGGAAAATTTACTCGTAACCATTGTGTCTTCACAAGATGACTCATGGACTAGTTAATTATCTCACACAGAGCTGTGGACATTTATCAGTTGAAAAAAAAAATCTTCAAAAATATTGGGGAAGGAAACGTGACGAGATTAATATTAAAAATAAATAAATATCCTAAACTATAAATACATTTAAAGTAACAACAAATTGTACAGGCGATGTTGGAAAATAAAGATATATAAGATATATATAAATAGCAACTTGTAAAACTAATTGTTTATAAACCATTTAAATCATATATTTAAATAAAGAGTACAAAGACAACATTTCGATTAAAACATTAAATTGTTATTTCCGTAGGAAGTCTACCCTTGTGATCTGAACCCATAGTACCACAAAGCCTCTCAAAATCAAAGAGCAAACAACCTTCGACAACCAATGCAGTCTAACGCTTAGAAATTCACTGGAGAAGAGGAAACACAGAGAACTTTCTATACACCCACATGCAGTTGCGAAAAATAGACCAGCATGTAACGCAGACACTAGACCTTTTTCTAGACTGAAACTCACTTATCGTCCAACTTTTGTTCTTACTACCACTATCACACTCCACCTACGCACTCTGTAAAACCCACAACTGAATGCAACACATTTAAATTTATTGCTGTTCCGTGGAAGTTGTTACAAGTTGTACTTTGAATCGAAGGAAATCACCAGTCAGCTTCTTCTTAGTCTCTGGGACCTGTTTCTGTTCCAGAGCCCTTTTTGTCTGGCATCAGTCTTTCTAATGTAATGACTGTCTGTACCACCTGTTTCTCTCTGTTTTGCAGGGAGGCCTTTACATGGTTTCAAGCCCCAAACACTGCGCACATTCAGACACAGTGTACCTTTTTGACTCTGAGTCTTTACACCCCAGGTTATATCCCTTGTTTAAAAGGGTTAGGGTTAGGGCTAGGTAACTCTAACCCTAACCCTGTCAAAGTGGATTTCCCTGTTTTTCAGCTTCATGCATTTGTATAGATTTTTTGCCAAGATCTTGTATTGATGATGGGAGAGACCGCTGCACAAAGTCTTCTCCAGCACGTCCCAAAGATTCTCAATGGGGTTAAGGTCTGTACTCTGTGGTGGCCAATCCATGAACCACCCTTTCACAGTTTGAGCCTTATGAATCCTGGTGTTGTCATCTTGAAATATGTCCGAGTCATCAGGGAAGAACAAATCCACTGATGGAATAACCTGGTCATTCAGTATATTCAGGTAGTCAGCTGACCTCATTCTTTGGACACATAACGTAGACCTAGACCAGACCAACTGCAGCAGCCCCAGATCATAGCCCTGCCCCCACAGACTTGTACAGTAGGCACTAGACATCAAGGGTGCATCACTTCACCTCCTCTCTTCTTACCCTGATGCTCCCATCACTCAGGAACAGGGTAAATCTGGACTCATCAGACCACATGACCTTCTTCCATTGGACAGTTCTTAACCCCTTATTAGTTTCATCAATCTTCTCAGATGTTTTCTTTGATTCATACCAATATTTTGACTCTTCTGAAACAGATGAACATCTTTCCCACGACCACAGGATGAGTCTTCAGACCTGTTTGTTTCAGAAATGAGAAGCCACTCACTGCATCAGTTATGGTTCAATGACTTGTTGGCAGCTTAAACTAATTATCTAATTATCCATGCAGTAATTATCCAATGGGAGGCTCTCACCTATTTGCCCAGTTAAATCCGCGTGGTGACTTTTTTTATTTGGATGGGTAGTGTATGTTTCCAGTTGATCTCGCCTAAAAGACACAACCAGTATCATGTCCAACAACCACTTACTGCTGCTCATATTTTATGGGTTGTTTTGTACTGTGATGACATCATTAGTAGGTCTGTCAAACAGCCAATCAGGTATGTGGTACTTTTCCATTCTGTACACGCTCTTCTTTCATGACAGAGGGTGGGTGCAGTTCCTGTACAGCTCTGTTGTAAATAAAGGGGCGTGGCTGACATTTAAAGCTGAAGGCTCAACCAAATCCTCAATTAAAATGACTTGAGATGCCAAAGTGATCGCAGTTAATTCAGATACAGTTTGACCCAGTTCTGGCATTTCACAGTGAGTGATTAGCGAGTCTACTGCGCAGAAATGTGTTTACAGTCTACAAATAAATACAGTTATACAGGAAGAAGGTGTAGAAGCTGTTGGATGGCAGAGAACAATGATAGTGATCAATCTGAGATTGCTGCTTTTTGTTGGCTTCCTTGTATCTCTGGCTTTTGAATTTAGTTGTAAAATAATAAATAAGTCTCCAAACTTTCTCCTCTTTAAAGTCTAGAGAGAGCAAACCTGAAACAAAAGAAGCATGTGTGCATGAGTGACAAAGAGAGAGAGGGAGAGAAAGAGAGAGGGAGAGTTAAATTTATCCACGTAAAGCCAATCCTCATCAAGCTGATCAGTGAGGTGCATGGACTAACCAGCTTGAGGACATCAAACTTGCAGGCAGGTAAGAAAACTTTAGTTTCCCTCCGACAAACTTTACTTCAGTCTCTACTATTCAAAATAGTGCTTTATTAAACTTTTTACAATAAGATGTTTAGTAGGTTGTGTTTGCTGCAGCCTATTATTGATACAGTATTGATCCAGATGATCAGTTTGTTTCCACTGACGATCACACTGACTGAAGTTATTTCTTTAAACGACCTGCAGCTTTTACCTGTTTCTGCCCATTTGTCTAATGAATAGTGTCAACCAGCTTTAGTATTGATATGAAATCAAACCCTCTTTAAATCAACTTACTGGCTAAATCTTTGGCTCTTTCTGGGAACACAGGTTGTGTCAGCCACACAGACACCAATATTAGAGAAATGTATTTGTATTACTCACATTTGTAGCTTTTTGTTTCACTCTCAAAGCCTGTGAACAACATCCGGTTATAAAGTCTAAAACCTGGCTGCTTAAATAACCATGTTGTGTGTCAGACAATTATATGCAGCAGCTTTAGCTAAAGATACAGAGTGACCTGAGCTGAATCGCATGTGTGGTTAAGTTTAGTTTTCTGTTGAGTTGTTCTGAGATGAACTGCACGATGGTGCTGATGATATAAGTTCAACTGACGGCACTTAAGTCAGTTTGAACTCAAAATAACTGCTCTGTTACGTGTGTTATACGTTTTAATTTGGTGTTTTGACAATGATGTAGGTGAGGTTCGATTCACACTACACATGGCTTTGATGAAGGTTTTGTTAAAAGCTTTTTGTCCACAGATGTTTGGAAAATCTTTTCATTTTTCTTCTGGCTGTCAACCCATCAGACAAAGCTTCACGCCTGCCTAGTGTCTGAATATTTAGTGCCGTTTTGATGAGCTTTAGATTACATGCCTGACAGTTCCTCCCCTCTGGTGCAGTCACCTTTTCTTTTAGAACTGCTGGAGGTCACACATGCACATGGATAAAAACTTCCTTTCTTTCTTTTAAGTGAAGACCCTCATGTTTACTATAGCAGCTGTAACTTTGTCGGACATCTGATGTTCTGGTATAATTTTTATTTAGCACATCAGATTTGTCTGCAGTGATGTTGTACCTGGGTATCACATGAAACGGTGTGGGTGTTATGTTCATAAAATGTTTCAGTGGATGCTTTGAAGCCAGTTTTTGCATCTCTTCCAGTGTCTCCTGCTGAGTCCACGTGCAGCACTGAGACCTTGGGTTGACTCTTCCTCATTAACTTCATTGAGGGCAGAGGCAGCTTACAGAGGCCAAATGAAATGTGAGGAGATCCATCAGCCTCCAGATCAGAAATCTGCCATTCGACAAGCACAACACCTACTCTCACTAAACCACTGACGGCCAAGCATTCAGATATATGGTGGTATTGTTTTGTGGTGGTATTGTTTAAAGACTGGTTTAAATCTTCCAGTGATGACAAGGTAGAGAATGTCCCATGTTACAGCCTGAATGGTGTTTGACTGGAAAAATGAGGTTCATACTTCAGTGTGTCTAAAGGTAGACGACCTGGCTCAATTGCGCACATGGAAAAAAGTTTAGTAATGATTTTTGGTTGTGATGTGATCTGGTTCTTCATTGCAAACACTGCTTTTTACAATGTGACTCTTTTTATTTGTGGGTCACATTTTATCATCACACTTTCCTGCAGCACAAGAGTGCTTCACAGACAAAGTAAAAACTAATTAAAACAGCATAGAGTAAGCATCAACTTCACATTTGAAGTAGCTATTGAACAAAATGTGTAAAGTGCTTCATGAGATGAGAAAACAATTACCGAGCTATTAATGCTTTTGACTTCTATTGTTAAAGTTCAGTCTGTTACACTGAACAGTCCAAACCTTTGGTTAGAAACATGACCTTCCTGTAGCGCCGCCTCCTCAGGGCTCCTGTACTAAGCCACTGCGTTGTCACATTGGGTTGTTGATGTTTTCGCTCTCTCCACTTGAGCCCGAGAAGTTTCCACAGTTATTCCCAGCTGGCCTGGCCAGGGTGACCACAGGGAGGGAGGTGTGTAACCTCAGGTGGTGTGTTGACCTGAGTGATGACTAACAAGCATCAGGAGTTAGCATGGGATTCATACTGTTAATGTTCTTGTATAGAATATACAGTATGTCCTGTTTTCATGGATGTCTGAGTGCCCGATTCCCTCAGGAAGGTGTTGGTGTTGCTTCCATGAAAAGCAGTTAGATTGTGTTTGCATGTGAGGAATGCAAGATGCTTTTGAATTTTAGGTGTAAAAAGAGGAATAAGTAGGAACTTTATTAACTCATAAAATAAAATAAAACCCTTTGGCTGACACTTTACAAAGGATATGCTTGTTTCAGGTTACTTCAGGCGGTCTTGGTCTTTGTTTCGTGCTATAAAGGAGAGGAGAGCATGTGTTGCCACGAGGTTTTGTTGCTTTTGGGCAGATAGCTGCAGGTTAAAGTGAAGGACCACACTGTCAAAAAATGACATCCATATGTACAAAAATACAAAGTTCAAGGATCCAGTAAGGCCACTGAGTACACGTGGCACTTGACCCGGGCAGCTCTAGAGTGCATTTACTTGCTGTGCGACGCTGAGGCAGCGTTAGGTTCCAAAAGACACCTGAGTTCCTTTCTATACTTTTATTTTAATACAAAAGCTGCCGGTTTTTCCTATGACCAGAAGACTTATCTTATGAGTATTATATTATATCAGTGTTTAGTGTTTGACAGGAAGTCAGTGTTTGACTGTTTGCTGTGTATGAACTGGTATCAGATATACAGCAGCAGAAAAAATATCTTGTATTTTTGCATTTTAGTCGTGATTTAACTGTCCACATTTCATCAGGCACCTTTAGCCAACAGTAGAATGATAGCAGGAACTCAGATCAACATTTAAAAGTCTCAAACAATGTGTTGATAAACTGACATTATGTTAGATTTATTAAAGGAAATAATGAAAATGGTCTGTGTCACATTAGCTCATACCATAATCTACTAACATAGAGGAATTATAGCAATCAGCAGGGCAAGAGAATGTAATATGAGAAATTTTAATGTGTTATTTTTCAGCACAGGTCAAACAATCACAGTGAGCCTGAGACTCAGAAAACCTACAGTCAAAGTCATATCATAAATAGTTATCAAGACAAAACCTCTCTAACACATTGAATTACTCATAATGGGAATTCATTAGAATAAAAAAGCAAACAGACAGCTGAAAGTCTGCACAACTAGGTGTCCTTGATAGAAGTTATTAAAAAGTTATTAAGTTATTTTCCAATTGTGAAAAATAAATTTATTTATATATTGTTTTCTTTATAGCTGAACGTTTTCACTTAGTCAAAAAGCCTCTTATTTCAATTATCTTCACAACTAGGGGTTGTTATAATGTTGTCACTGCTCGAAGTTTCTACAACAAAATGTCTCAAAATTAAAAGAGATGCTGAGTCCAGTTACAGTGAAAAACTAAAATGTTGATGCAGGTAAAGAAAATGGTTTAGACTTTTAGAGTTAACATGGGTTTCAGGTTTTCATCAGGACTCACAGATGGTCATAAAGACGTCTGAGAGGACTTTAGGGAGAATGATGGAGGGTGGTTTGTATTGCTTTTAAGTGCCAGACTTGTGCATTAATACACAAGTCTGAATAACAGACTTGTGTATTAATTTGAATAACAAAGGGAGAACAAAGTTTACCTCTAAAATAAGTTCACACCAGATGACAGATCAAATGATCACATGCTAATAAAGTCTAAAAAATTTATTTTACTGTTTCTAATTACACACTTTAAAACTAAGTGAAGTGCAAATGAGAAATTAGCCGCATGAGGCTATATAATCATTTTCTCACAAGAAGAGAAGTATGTTCTGAATTCAAAACACTTATTTTGAGTTGTGAGAGGTGCTGATTCTAAATAGTTGCTTTTTTGAATCATATTTTCATTGTTTCTCTGTCTGGAACAAAACATGACTTGTTTGCTGAGCTGCACAAATGCTGCTATGCTTGATTTAGATTCAACATGAGCTTCCAAAGGTTCAGCACCACCAGTCGTCAAGCTGACACTTGGCTGTTGTGGCCAGTCACGTTTAGACAGACATGACTGGGCTCTCCACTGAGTCCAGGCAGAGAGTTGGCGAGAGTTCACTCGCTGCAGGGAGGATGAGCTCGGTCGGTGGGGCTGCATCAGTGGATCCTGGATAACTGCTCTGAATGACGGTCTGAACGCAGCCCTGTGAGAAGAGCAGAGACTTAATATAGAGAATTTAATACACCATTAACTTTATTGACATTTGTAGAGCGTTTATGGCAGTTAAATCACATAATGTCTGTTGATGTCTTCATAATGAGCACTGGCTTCATGTTACGCACATGTTCATCTTCTGCAGCAACACGTGTGACAACAATGGTTTGACTTTGCAGGGTTGGAGGGGTGGATTCCCATGGCAGAACCAAGACCCTGCAGCCAAGTCCTCATTAAATAGCATTAAATCCAACCAATCCTATTAGTCTGTCCCCCTTAAGAAGGAGGAGGAGGAGGGAAGCCGAGGGGAAAACATAAGCAGATGAGATGTTCAGATCAACCTGATGCACACCACCTTCAAGGGCTGCTGTGAGCTTTAGTGTTGAACGTGAAAGATTCGGTTTTTAAAACAGAGACATAAAAATGACAGAAGTTAAAAAAAGCTGGAGGTGGGTTATAAATCTAAATGTGAATATGTATCAACTGATTCCTATATAATGACAAACGTGTCTTTAAATATTGTAAAGACCTTTCAGAAAACAGGCAGTGTCATTGTTCCTGTATATTACTCTGATTGTAGATGTTCATCCTCGACATGATGCATTACCCCCTATCCTACCCCTCAAATGTGATGCCACGTGTCTCAGGCAGGTATCATGTCTTCTAAATCTCCACATGTTGTCTTTAAGTATCAGACAGTAGGGCTCACTGTCAGATTAAGGCCACCCTTTGGGATGAGTAAGAATCTCACAGACTCTCAAGCCTCAATAAAATTACATTTTAAAAATTAGCAGGATAATCTAAAAAGTGTTAGCTGCGATGTTGGCTTTAAAAAAAAAATATTAATCATCAGAACGCCTGCCAAAGTACACAAACATACTACTGAAGAGGTAGTTCTCCATTCAGCACTTTGACTGGTTGCAGTTAGAGCTGGGAAAATGTGCAGTGCCTGAGACTAAGAGGTTTGTACTTAATGGATGTGGTGGGTGTTTGACCTGGTGATAGGCTACAGGGATAAGGAGCTTAGAGAGGAACAGTGTCCTGTGTGTTCTGAAACTACTTCTTCTCGGGTTCAGACCTGGCTCTCTGGCTGACCCAACCACTGTGTAAGAGACCCGCCACATGCTGTTGCACAGATACTTTACAGACAAGTACAGTATGTGTGAGTTCTCTCTAAATTGAATCCAAATGAGAATAATAGGCTGTAACACATTTTCATGGGAACTGTTTCGAGCTACACTGAGAAGACATTTAGATCCTGATATAATTAAACAACACAGCTATGTACATGTTGGGACATTTAGTTTGGACCAAAATGTTTGCTGGGATGCCTCCCCAGTGACTCCAACCCAAACACCGGTCTGCTTTTAAATAACTCATCGACATGCTGGCCGAGGGCGGTCGAGCTCTGATACTGGTTCATGAGGCTCTGGTGTGAGTGACTGGGCTCCGCAGACCCACCCACGTTTCAGCTGAAACCCAGCGTTCATTAGCTGAATTGCTGGACTGTGGTTTTGGGGGCAGATTAATTGGCTGTAATCTGATTTCCTTGCAGCCTTTTGGAGCCACCCCCACCACCGGCCTCCCTCTGTGTTGTCTACCTACCTGCTGGCGTCACTGAACTTATAGTCTGGTGGCTCGGTGCAGTCTCCTGCTGGACTAATGGAGCGATTTGATAATTGAAGATAAACTATTGATAAAGTGGATCAATATTAATTTCTGGTTCTCTCCCTGTTATTTATCTATGTCTACTTATCTCTGAATGTATCCACACTACTTATCTGTTTTTACGAACAGTATATTGTCTCTTAATTGAGTCATGACCTAGATTCTCTCATTTAAATCCTCTTCAAGTCTTACAGCCACATCTTAAATGACTCATTAAACATAATCTATATCATATGTTTTGCAAATTGCTAATAACATCTTTAACCCCATGTTACATTAAGTACTTAGCTTCTCTTGTTTTTCTATATTCTTTTTTGTCCTTTCTACAGCCCTGTGGGACCTGATGGGTGGTTAGAAGCCAAACTTAAAGGGATTATTCTTGGCTGTCGAACACAGGAGGTCCTCAGAGCCAAAAGAGATCACCTGGCTGGCACTGACCCAACCCCTCTTCTCAGAGACAGCGGAAGAACCTATTAGGATACGTCAGCCGAGCTCTCACGGCTTGTTAACTTGCCATGGAGCCAATAAGTCTTTCGTGATACTGCAGGGTCTTTCTGAAGCTAAACAGTTAAAGAGTTTGGCAGCACTTTTCGTGTGCTATTGGAATACTGCCTTGGAGTTTGTGATTCATGTCCTAAAGGAAGCAAAAGGAATTCATGCTACGTGGGCAGAGATTTCATCTGCAGTTTCACTGTTGACATGCCTTGCCTCGTCTCCTTCCAGTTCAACGCCAATGTCCTCCGTTCAGGGTGTTTATCAACGTAAAGATAAGGCCTGGGAGGAGTTGGAGGACGTCCTTTTTTTTTTTTTTTTTTGAGGAATAATTTGGACTCAGAGCAGTTATGACCACAGACATCAGTCATCTGAGCCTCATGGCTTTGTCTGTAAGTCACCAACAGTGGGTTGGAGCCTCTCTGGGGTTTGTACTGCCCTTTTTCCCTCTACGTTCTCTAATTTTCTACTACTTCCTGTCATGCGCTGCAGCAACTGGTCCTTTGCCTGGCATAGAATATGATTATGGCATTAGCCCCAAATTTGTTTGCACCCCAATTCCCCCAGAAGCAGATCCAAGCTGCTACTCCCCACCCAGTGTGCCCCATGGACCAAGCAGTAATGGCAACAGCAACAGCCACAATGGCAGCAATAGGCGGGGCATGATGTCCGACGAGGCCAAAGCCACCATTCTGCACCTGCGGGAGAGCCTTGTGAGGCAGAAGGAGACCATCCTGGACCAGCGGGAAACCATCAGGGAGCTGACCGCCAAGCTCACGCTGTGCGAGGGCTTCGGAGGTCACCATAGCACTGGTCATCATGACGCCCACAATGAGAATCACCATGACACCCACCATGGCACCCATCACAGCAGCCATCATGAAAACCACCACGATGACCACCACGGCCATCACAGCAGCCACCACGCATCATCCTCTCCACACCACGGGCCTTCAGCGTATCACAGCAGTGACCACCACTATTCCCACAGTAGCCACAGGCTGGACCCCCAGAACAGGAAGGTGTCGACATTCACAAGCAAACACAGCTCCTTCTCCCCTGAACAGACGGGAAAGACTCTGCAGACGCTGAAGGAGAGGCTGGAGAACCTGCAGGTGAGTTCAGGGGTTGATATATCAACATCAGTAATATGTTCTCCAAGCATGGAGTCGTGCATTTGTGTGTGTGGAACGAGGTTTTCTGCTAGACGCTACAGCAAAATAGTTTTTATCTAGAATTATAGAGGATGCATATGTTGAATGTAACCACTTAATACATCAAATTCAAACACCTGTTTTTAGAACTCGTTGCTTGGCTGAAATAAAAATCACACTTTTACTGTGTCATCAGCCACATTCAGACACAACATAATACATGTACAACAGAAATAGTTAAAATAGATGTTCAGCAAATAACTCTTGTGTCCCTTCTGCTCCTTCACAACCCCAGTCATCCAAACCGTCTCCCACACAAGCCATTTAATTTTTTTTAATTAAATCACAGATGCCATCAGCTTGTCTCCTTTATATTACATAAATTCTGCAGGGCTAGCGAGTCGTAGCACAGCAGGCTTCTCCTCTGAAAACCAGAAAGTATTCATGCGGCAGTACTGTAATTAAAGCTCTGATGCTTCAGGTGAAAAGGGTAAATGATGTGCACTTTCTGCACCACATAAACATTTTGAAAAGCTTAGTAATATGTCTGCAAAGAAAGGCTGAACAGCCTGTAGGGAGGCGGAAGCCTATCAAAGGTTTCACTTAATTGGGGTCGTATTTTGCGTCATAGAGGGTCACAAGCTCAGGCGCACAATGAGCTGCCAGAAATGTGCTGCTAAAATACTGTAAGACGTGAGACCCGTAGGATACCGCACACTACACTGCAGCTGTTTTTTAAATTCATAATACAGATGTTCAGTTAAATATTTGGATTAATAAGTCACAGTAGCATTTTCTTTTGAAATATAAAAAACTAAAACTGTGATTCAGACGTTTGACGTGTCACCGTCGTCTGTCATTGTCAGACACACACCGCCACAGTATCACAGCTGTTTGTCTGTTGTCTTTGAGCTTTCGGAAGCGAATGTCCTCTCTGAGTCGTTCCGGCTCTCGATTTCTGTCCTGGGTATCAGTAGCCAAGCCTGAGCTCAAACAGGAAGCTGCTCTAAGTTGATTAGCCCTCACCCCTGACCGTAAACAACCCCTTCATCCAACATCACATGATGGAGACCGAGGCAAAGACAGAAGCAGCACACAGTATTCGACTATGGACAGTGGAACAATGAGACGACCAGAAGAAAAGTCTCGATAAAACTCTTTATCTGTGAAGATGTTATGTTTATTTAGCTTGTTTTCCTTCAGCAGAGCAAAAATCAGCCTGTCAGTGCTGGTTGATGTTTATAACCTACACCCTTGCTTTTTTAGGATTAGGATTTCCTCTTCTGTTGGATAGAGAATATTTCAGCCGTACCTATTAAGCATGTCACTGTTGACTGCAAAGTATATGGTTAAAATAAGCTGATAGAAATAATTAATCTTGATTAGGTTTTGTATCATGCACACAGGCCAAAAATGCAGGGAACTGACTCAGACATGTTAGGGACTTACATTTATGTCCATTTGAACCTAAAGATCATTAAATCGCTGCTCAGATGAGCTGTTGTTGTTCTTTTCCAGAGGTGTTGTAATTTGCAGGCACTGCACAGCCTGTGAAAATGTGTGATACATGTGCTAAACTTTGTCCCAGCAGCTAAAAGAAGCTAATACATGCAGTTCACCCGTCTCTCTTGTGTTATGAACATATTCATGAAGCTGGCGTCACACTGGGAGACTAAAACCCTGCTGCCCGCTGGCCTGTGAAAGCTTCATTATCAGTGCAGGTGGTCTGCAGCTACGCTCAGGGGCAGCGCTGCCAGGAATCCCCTTCAATCTTCCTCGAAGGTGCGAGACAAAACAGAAGCAGAGCCAGGATTTATCCTCTGTCACTCCCTCCTCTAACAGGATGTCTATGGCACCAGCCTCTGGCTACATGCCGAAGGGCCCCAGCCAGCCTCACCTTCAATTAGTTTCATCCTCCCTGACAAGGCTATTAATCGTGGCGTGCTCTGGCAGGGAACAAAGCCGGATTTGCTGGTGAGGAAGATGAGGATGAGCAGGGGAGAGGAGGAAGGAGGGTTTGCTGAAACTATTCCCCTAACTTTAAATGTCACATCATAATTCTACACCATATAATTCTGTCTAATGAATATCACAGCATTCACTGCAAATTAAGACATTTTCTTCCAGTCCAACATTTGGTACCTTTGAAGTAGAAGTACCAACTTCTTTTTGGAGCTTTTTAACATTATCAGGAGATGGAGTTTGCTAAGTTGCCTTGGAGACAGTTACTACTACTGGAACAGAACCAACATCATCTGCTGATGATTGTGATGTGGCTTAAAACTCCCGGAGAAGCTGAGATTGTTTTGTTGTTGTGTTTGAATTGACTAACATCTGCATTTTTCTTTCATTGTTTTGCGGTTGTTTGTTTTATATATTTTAAGTTATGAATATCTTAGAATTACTTAGATTAAAATGGTGTGAAATCACTTCTATAGGGTATTATTTATAGATTCAGTAAATCATATATCATGAATTTCTGTTTTCAGTATTCAGCCAGTGTGTATTTGTACCCACTTCACACCACTGTTTATTTTAAGGAAATTCAAATATTCCCATTTCTTGCCAGGGGATAAAAAGTTCAGTGAATATGAACTTATAGAAGCTGGTTAACTTAAAACTAAAGAAAAAAGGGGAACCAGCTAGTCTGGCTCAAAATCCAGAAGCTCCTTGAAGCTCATGTAAAATATGTGTTTACTGTACTTTCCAAATTGTTCTTTCCTGTTTTTGCTGATTCCCACAGAGTAGATTTGACGTTACAGTCTGTGAGAAACAGTTTTCTGTGTGTCTGCAGGCCAGGAATTCTTCCAGCTCCTACTCCAGCTCTCTGCGAGAACTTCTGCAGCGGAAGATCAGCGCTCTGGAGGAGCAGCTGCACAGCTATTACCAAGATCACCATGATTACGGTCACCATAACGACCACCACGGAGATCATCATGACGACCACCACGTTGGCCACCACGATGACCACCATGGCAATGGGCACCATGATAACCGCCATGACGACCACCATGGTACCAGTCACCATGACAACCACCATGATGACCACCATGGTACCAGTCACAACAACCATCACAGTACCCACCGGTACAGCCATCCCAGTGGTAATCACCATAGCGACCACCACTATGACACCCACTACAACAGGCATCATGGCTACCATGGCAACCATCACAGCAGTCCCCACGATGACCATCACAGTCACCACGACGATCACCACCATAATGATCACCATGACTACCACCACAGTCCCAGCCACTATGATGACCGCCACAGTGATCACCATGACAATCACCACCATGGCAATGATCACCATGAGGAACACCATGGCAACAGTCATGAGCCACGGCGATTACCTTTCAGCAGCAAAGAGACAAGTTTGCAGGGCGCCGGGCATAGCAAGATGGAAACGGTGCTCAGTCAGCTGCACCACGGCAACACTGACCACGGTACACACACACACACACACACACACACACACACACACACACACTTCCCATGCAATCACTGGTTTTACATCAAGAACATCTTAAAAATATAGTGGATTAGTGAACACTTACCATAGTGGATCATCTAGACTCATCTAATATATTTTCACCTGTATATTTATCATGTTCATACACAGTCAGAAATAAAGATTAGCTTCTATTATAAGTCTTATTATTAAATATATTATTGTATTGTACGTTAGATTATTATTATTTATTCATACTATCAAGTACACAGACAACCACTTTCCTCAATTCATCCCTCTGCACCTTCTCTGGTTCCATTACAGTATTTTTTGTTTGTACATATTCAGGTTTTATACCTATATATATTTACTTCAGTCGTGTTTTATTTCCCTTGTTGTGGATCTAATAAAATGCTGTGTGCAGTAATGCACTAACTAACCTCTTACAGAGCTCTTCCAGTAGCTGGACCCAGCCTCTGGTGGTACAGTAGAGCAGTTTTTGTACTAACAGATGAATGATCTGGGTCTGAACGCTGTGCTCTCCATCTCAACAGGAAACCACAAGAAGCTGAAGAGTCCCAGTGCTTTCATGCTCGACTTCCCCATGAGGACCAACTACATGTACGCTCGGATGAAGCGCTCTGTGGTCAACGAGATCTTCGCCCTGACAATCTGTCTGTGGCTAAAGGCAGGAGCCGGCCCAGGCCTCGGCACTCCTTTCTCCTACGCTGTGGCAGGGCAGGCCAATGAGCTGGTACTCGTTGAATGGGGGAGCAACCCCATGGAGCTGCTAATCAATGACAAGGTAAAAGCCATGTGGCGTACTCATGTGCAGAGCTTGACCCAAATCATTTGACACTACATCATGCAACAAATATTTAGAAATCTAGATTTGAACAGATCCATTCTACATGGTGGCCCTTTCTGACTCTTATGCTCATTTATTAAACCCATAGAAGCTTCTCTGAGGTTCCTACAGAACTACTTTCCATTGAACAACTTTCTTCTCTCAGCTGTCAGATATCCTGCAGCTGTCACACACGTAACATCCAGAGTGTTAGTAATCCTGCAGACAGCGTGTTGCTATAGTCACAGCTCAGAGTGACAGGACAGCATCACCTCAGTGGAGGAGGAAAGGACATCACCTCAAACAAACAGCAAAACACATCATGTGCACCAGGTGGTGATGTTTCGTTTAACACCTGTGTATCTGTACAGATAGAAAGCGACAAATGGGTCGATCTAGAGAGCAAATTTGATTTTCTTCGGTGCTGACATGCATCAGTGATCCTAAATAGGAAAGTGGCACATCCTGGTCTGCCCCCGTGTGTCTGTCACATCTGTTACGAACCATGTTTCACTGGCGATGACCGAGCTGACAACACCGAGCTAGATCTTGTGAATATTCAGGATGTTCTTGGAAGTGGAGTTTCCTTATGTCCCAGGAAGACTGGGCGACCTCAGTTTGACGGACACTTAATGAGATATTAACCAGCAGGCAGAATATTGACATGCCCGTTACTCTGTTATCCTAATCTTTCATTCTCTGAAAGGCTGACACCTTTTTCGCCTCGACACATCACAGATGTTTGTGTTTTTCCCTTCGTCGCCCCAGTACTGTGTGCACAGAGCTCAACAAACAAATGAACAAAGCAATTAATCTCATTATTCTAATTGACTGGACTAATTGACTGTAGGAGTGACATTACCAGGAGGAATTAAGTGTCATGTTTGTTTTTCAAGAGTCGCACACTGATCAACAACATTGTTAAATAATCTTCACAATGCAGATTAAGTTGAATCAGTTTTATGGACGATCAGAGCGGCGATTCCCTTTTTGTATTAATCCATGTTTTGGAAAGTAGTGAAATTGACCATCAGTGGTTTCACGTGCCTCCATAATGTTGAAACACTAGTTTGAACATACCTGCACAGCGCCACCTTCTGGATTTCTCTTACGGGACAGTTTCTTCCACCTGTTACAGTTAAATCTGGTTTGGTGATAGAAATTATTCTTTGGAAAACCACTCAAAGACATATTGAACTTATTATGAAGCGGTAAAGCGTCCTCCTCCCTTCTGTCTCTCTCCACCTGTGCATTTAGGCGGCAACGTTACCCATAACCATGACAGATGGGAAGTGGCATCACGTGTGCGTGACGTGGTCGACGCGTGACGGGGTCTGGGAGGCCTATCAAGACGGAGTGAAGAAAGGCACAGGGCAAAACCTGTCAGCCTGGCACTCCATCAGACCAGGAGGGGTCTTCATCCTGGGCCAGGAACAGGTATTTGTCTTCTTTTTATGAACAAAAGCACAAATATAGATGCATATTATACAAAATATCATTATATATATTATTTTGACTTGTGAAGCAACAAATCAGTTTTGAGTCAACTCAACATTTTTAGTCTTCATCACTTTCCACAGGACACAATGGGAGGTCGCTTTGACATCACTCAGTCCTTCATGGGAGAGTTGGCTGATCTCCAGTTCTGGTCCAGAGTCCTGACAGCTGGTGAGATCTCCAGGCAGGCGACCTGTGGGGGCCATCTGGTTGGTGATATCATGTCATGGTCGGAGGAATCGGTGGAGCTCCATGGTGGGCTCAGCGAGCTGCCGTTTGATCCCTGCCACTAAAAACTGCCACTGGATTCCCACGTGATCATTATTCCCACATCATCACTGATTATGTCTGAATCAACATGGAATAATTCATTTCACTGCCTGCTGCGGTTTTCACCATGTCTGTCTGCAGAGCTTTAATAAGCTCAGTCACGAGCAACAGGCGAAGCGAGGAGTTACTTTTTTTTTTCTGCCATTCCTGTCCGATCTTTCTGCCTTCTCCACCCACACCTTAGCTTCCTCGCGCTCACAGCCGAACTCCTTTAAAGGCTCAGAAGACCGCAGGGCTTTGGATTTACCATTTATGTGGTCATGGCTGCAGCCACCCCGAGGCATCCGACACACTAACAGTATTTCCTTCCATCAGAACAGGTCCAAAGGTTGCATGTTGCCATTAGCTCGCCTAGTTTGTTTTCTTTGGTATGTGAGCAACATAAACATTGCAGGAGGTCAAGCAGTGGCTAAAAGGCACAGAATAGTAAATCAAACCATGGGGACATGAGCTGTGATGATTCATCCATTCTGCTGAAGGACTGACGAGCAAACATCTGCTCATCATTTTATGGAGGCAGAGGGATGGTGCTGTAACAGTTACAGGACTGTTGTTTCAACGGGGCAGACTTAGCACATTTTGCACATTGAGATTTTGGCTGTTTTGTTATTTTATTGTTATATATAGTATTTCATATTGAAAACTCTAATATGCTTTTTGTAGAAAGAAAATAAATTTGCTTCTGTGGCATTAATTAAAACATTTAATCCATGTGTTGTGTGTTGTTAATAATAATTATAACCCACCATTAACAACACATTTCTCATCGAGGACTGACTGTGAGGTTCAAAGTTACACGTTTCTGTGTCTCTGTGACTGGATGTGTTTCTCTGTTCAACAGTCAAACATCCATTACATAAGAGCTCAATGTCAGACGCGGCGCTACGGCCACAAGCCACCTGACTGCATCAATACATGTTAACCGGCTCTCAGCTCTTCATCGTGGTAATGCTGAGCGCCTTCTCAGCAACGTGTGGCTTACGGTGGATTTACCTGTGGACAATTGATCTGATCCTGCCTATTTCCAGCCGGGTCAAACCACATGGCAGAGACAGACACACAAAAACACACACACACACGCTCAGGACGGATAAAGAGGTGAAATGAGACATTGTTGATCTCATGCTAACTGTTTCTAGCTGTATGTTGTTGTTTTTGTTTTTTGTTTTGTTTTTTAACTAAAGAGGTTTTTGTACATGTAAATTGTACCAGGTAGCCTGTATTTAATTATTAAAAGCACTTATTATGGTATGTACCCTGCCATATACCAGCGTATATGTCCATAACATAAACTGTCTATTTGTATATTCATAACCCTGAGATAAATTCAGCCTGTTTTCTCTGATAGTAAAAAGGAGCATCTGTTGTTGCCATGGTGATAGAACGTTTTTCCCAGCATCAGGACCACATCATCCCATGATTGTTGTGCTCAGCTGTAAATATCCTCTACATGTTTCTTCGATTGTGATGCCAAGACGAGCAGCGTCTGTTTTTTCTTCTCGTCATAGTCGGCCAAATGCACGTGACATTTACTTCTTTCTTCTTTGTTACATAGGTTTCAGTTCATCCTTCCACCAGACTGCGTAGTTTGTAAGCTGAGCGCTGGCATAAGATATAAAACATTAAGTCTTGCTTATTCTTGCCTTTGATGTACATGTTAATAGTGTTTGTGTTCATTATGGTCTTCAGGTATAAATATACCAGTAATGTGTTCAGTCAACAGTCCCTCTGTCCCTGTGTGTAAGCCAAAACTATAAACTGAATTGTAAAACTTGAAAGAGGAAAATATTCCACTATAAGCTCTGTCAAATATTTGTACATATGTCAGGATTTTGAATAAAACTATTTAAAACAAGTTCAACTTGTTTCTTTTAAAATTACTACTGTACAGTAAATCGTCACTTCAGGAAGAATTCAGTTTCCAGAAGTTAAAAACATAACAGATTTCTACTTATTTATTTGTTTTGATTTGTGAAGATTAACGGGCAAAAGTTTCTTTTTTTACTTAGAGTCTGTTACTGGAGTGTTGGGTTTGTGGGCGATGGTCTTTGGATGCTTTGCCCACCTGATGTCACACTCCCAGAACCTATTGATGACTGTTTTAATTAGCACAGTCTCTTTTACTGAATGCCTTTTTACTGTGGCTGTAGCTGTGGGTCATGTGTGGAACACGTCTTCTAACTGTCTCGTTTGCTTATCACACCCAGTTCTGTTTTGCATACGGCTGCACAAAGTCCAGTATTTTCATTTGCATGATAAAGTCTATAATTGTACATCGAATACTAACCAGAGGAGCACTTGTTTTGTACCAGCAACTGGGAAACTAAGGATTATCGGAATTAAAGCCGAATCTGAGGATGTAGAAACAGCTAACAAGACTTATTTTGAATTCATGCAGCAGCTGCTAAAAGAAATTCCTGAAATCATGAGAGTAAACAATGGACTGACTCTGCTGGAGGACGAAAAAGAGGAAACCTGCACAGAAAACAGTAATTAGCTTTCTGTTTTTGTTTTTAAACTGTGAATGTGTCTTTATTAAATCATCATCTTATCATAAAATAACTTCTGTCCAGTGCTGTTTCAGTTCTGCTTGCTGGGGTTTTGAGAAGTGCTGCTTATCCTACATTTGAAGTACTTTTTTTTTTTAATTACAAAACTACGTTTTACAACTCAAACATCAATGTTTCTTTCCAGAAGCACTGTCCCACTTACTTATGGTAATCTACAAACCTCGTTGCAGCGACGCCGCTGACGTCTCTGCAGCTGATTTCTCAAAACTTCAGCAAATAAAACTAAAACTTTCAGCATGGCTGAGTTCCATTAGAGGTAAGAGAGAACATACAGGCTGCGGCGTCACAGACACACCTGTGGGATCATTTGCAGCTCAAACACAGCACAGTAAGCTCATGGGTCTGACATTTACGAACTCCTGCTCAAAGTGTGCTGTGTTTCTTCTGTGTCGTTCGTCAGTTTGCTTCCGTCAGTACAGACAGCTGGCTCATTACTTCTCCCTCCTCTGCTTCCTGCTCACCATCGTCACTCTGCTCCTGACTCTCTGCTGTGAGTACGACCGGCGGTATCGATCTCAAAGTACAATAGAAAGGTCACAGTTATAATAATTACATTTCATTACAGATCAACTCAATGTGCTATAGCTGAAAATGCAGTTTGAGAATTGATTCAGTATCACTGAACATCACAATAACTAAGTGTAATTGATTTTCTTTGTATTTATTTTTCTATTTTATAACGTCTGTCTCTTCTATTAATCTGTGTCCACAGGAGGTGGTGATGAGACATTGCAGGTGCCATTTATTGTCTATTTGTCTATTGCAGTGGTTCAAACCACCTTGGTGTTCCGGGCGCAGTCGACTCTGCAGGAAACCAAACTCCGAGATCTGACACACAGACTGGAGAAGCTCAACAAGTCCTATCATCTCCTGTTCTCCCAGTATCCTGCACTGAACCAGTACTGCCCAGTCAGCAACTCCACCACTGCTGGTGAGCACTGTGTCAGATTTTCTCTTTCTTTAAATGTTTTTTTACACTCTGAGTCATGTTTTAGACGTCACCACACATCTGCAGATGAAACACAACAACATGTTTGACCCAGCAGCTCCACTTTACATAGTGATTTACTAAAGTAAACATGATAGTGTGAACTGAGCATTTTGGATTCGGATAACAGGTCTTTTGTAACTCACACTGGAATAAAAATGGTAGAATTTGCACTTTATGACTTAGTGATTCATGCATTAAAGGGCACAGAACAGTCATATTCAGATGTTTTCATAGGTCATTTTGAAATTGATGCAGATTAAAACCAACTCTGTGGATAACCAGTGTCCTTCTCTTTCTTCTTCCTCTGCTCAGAGAGGAAGTGCAGTCTGTGTCCCGCTGGCTGGACGCCTCAGGGAGAGAAATGTTTCCTGTTCAGTCAGGACCGGGCAGACTGGATCAGCACCCAGTACCGCTGCATGACACTGGGAGGTGCTGTGGCCACAGTGAGGACTGAAGACGAGCAGGTGAACACACAGTTTTAATTTAAAGTTTTATTTATTCATTAAACAAATACTATTTTATACATAGCAACGCTGAAAACCGCTGACTGTGTAATCTCATCTCTCCTCTTACATGCAACTTCATTGATGATATACAGTATTCAGCCCAGTTGTAAACATTTGAGATGCCCCTACTGAAATATCAGCTGCTGGCACACACACACACACACACACACACACACACACACACACACACACACACACACACACCATCAGACAGAGAAGTTAAGAATAGATTTAAGACCTCGATGAAATATGGAGACATCTGCAGGAGCAGTCACTGGCTGAGGTCATCAGGGGTTTTATCTTTCACCGTCTTACTGTACATCTATAAATCTAATTTTATTCTACACAAAGAGTCGAAGGTGAAAATAAAATAAATACCCATCATTTGACGTTTTCCACAACGTGTTTCTCAGGTGTTTCTGTGGAAAAAAGCCCAGAGTCTAAGCCAAGGAGACTCCTACTGGCTCGGGCTGAGGAGTAGCGGTGCCCATGGGGGCTGGCAGTGGAGTGACGGCTCAAAGGTGGAGAAGGGGCCTCAGTGAGTAATGATGTGCAGGAGGAGGTGGAGGTGGAAAGCCACTCTACTTTTCTATTTCACTTTCAAACTTTAACAAACCAGGGAAATGACACACACTTCGTCAACATCTTAAACCTACTTATTCCATCAAGACACCAGATATTACATTAAGAGAAACTCAAGTAGTTTTCTTGATGAATCAGCTTTAATAAATGTGATTTGCATTTAGTAGACACTTACAAGGTACAAGGTACAAGTCAAAGGCAGGGTAAGCGTAACGAGGACTTGGCTGCGGAACCCCACTGGTGGTAGGCCACAGCTGGGATTTGAACCCCGGTTATATATACATGTATACATGTATTTTTAAAAGTCTGTATGCTTCACATACACATTTTCATATGCAGGAACAGTGGTTGGTGTGGTAACAGATTACATTTGATTTTATTTTCTCCTGACTCCTGCAGGTTTTGGGAGCGTGAGCCTGACAGTACAGCAGACAGCAGGGAGCTGTGTGGTCGACTCACCCCGGGAGACAACTACAGGAGGAGCTGGTTCACCTCCAGATGCTCCAACTCGCTGAGGAGCATCTGCGAGAGGAGACAAGCTTCTCTGCAGTGAGAGGAGAGAAGATTAAACAAGGTGTACACACCAAAAGACAAGTGGACAGTCAAATGTGTACAGTTTCTAAAACCCCATGATGCTTTTAAATTAAATGAGAATAAAACATTCACACTCCTAGCATTATTATTTATTTTCTTATAATGTTTGTTTCTTATTTCTTGGTCAAAATAAAGCTCTAATGATCCTTGTTCAACACTCTATTAATACCTTTGGAAATTTGAGCATGTATGATAATACACCACTAAAGATACAGATGAACTGTGGAAATCTAATAAATTCATCCTGAATAGAACATGAATGTGCATACACTTTCATAACAGTTCCTCTCATGAATGACTGTACTAAATTTAAAACCAATCCGTTATGTAGATGTCTGTGGGCTTTTTACATTTCCATTTTTATAAATTCCATTTCTTCAACCTACTGTTTGAGCTAATGAAT
Organism: Anabas testudineus; assembly: GCF_900324465.2. Classification (NCBI taxonomy): domain Eukaryota; kingdom Metazoa; phylum Chordata; class Actinopteri; order Anabantiformes; family Anabantidae; genus Anabas; species Anabas testudineus. The sequence continues at coordinate 3,073,321 of NC_046620.1, forward strand.
TATTATTAACCTACTCCAAGTTGATCATCCACAATTTCCATCCATAAAGGAGTATTATATTGCTATTTTTGTTTCCTTATAATTTAATAATTCTGCACTACTAATGATGACCTCAAAATACTTTAACATTTAATATTTTTTTACATTAAATCAATTTAATTTATGAAAGTTGTGCTTGAGTGTTGTATTGAGTTCATACGTGCACTTCCTGCGTTCTGCCATCAGGGGTCAGTGTTGTATTTACAAATGATCATGATCTTTTCCCGACATGCCTTGCGAGCGAGCGGCTCTTCCGGCAAGTGGACGCTAAGTGCTGAGGTTTTACAGCGGGACCTCTACAAACTGTCTTTTTCTATAAATACCACACTTTCTGGTTAATCGGTGAGTTTTTGATTATTGCTTTTCAGGCCACTCAGCTCTATAATTAGTGGTTTAAGTTGTGGCAAACAGGCTAAACATATAAATCGTTCCGTAAATCACGGCTAGCTGTTAGCTAACGTCCAGTGACAGCTGGTGGAGTTTGACATTAACGGTCCCAGCATTTATTGTTTTTATGACTTGTTTATGTCAAAGTCTTCTGAAATTACATCATAGAGAACAATATAAGGTGTTACACAAATCAGTAAAGTCCAATTGTAAATTCGGCAAACAATACAAGCAATGAGACGATTTAGCTCATTGCTAACTGTAGGTAGATGAACCCAAAGTCAATAAATAAAGTAAAAGTGTACGAGTACAAACACCAACTAGAAATCTTTACTCCAGTTGAAGTACACGCTCCTAAATGTTCTCATACTAAACAATGTGTTGTAAACACGTTTGATGCTGTAAATGACTTAGAGTAATTCATAAAAATGTAATTAGGACAAATACCTGTGTTAGTAGAGACTTTGTACAGAACAAAAACATCAGCTTATTGCTTATTGTGAAACGTAAAGCTGATTATAACCAGTTTATGCACTGCTGGGTAGTTATTAATTATACTTCTCCAACAATCAATGTCCTAAAAAAGTAACTGAAGCTGTAAAAACTAATGCTCTGGAATAAAACTACAGTATTTTTCTCTGAATTGAAAGTAACAACTTAGTGTTTCTGCAGTCTTGTTATACAGACCTGTCTTTTACAGTTGATTAGTTGAATGACACAGTGATCAGCAGATTAACTGACTAGATCAAGTTAAACTAACTTGTTCAGAGTTGCTCATATCTTGCTCTTGATCTTCAGCCTTGCAACATGTCTGATCTAATGGAGGAGAAGATCAAGAACTACAGGACGGCGCCGTTCGATGCCCGCTTCCCCAACACCAACCAGACCCGCAATTGCTTCCAGAACTATCTGGGTAAACAGGAAACCCTGCTTCTAAAGTTTGATGTGTTAGTTAATTCAGGTTTCTTCATACCTTGTTTTATCACTGATGTAAAACATGTCTGCATGTTTCCTTGTGACAGACCAATACTGGGCTGTTCCCTCATTTACTCTCAATTCGACCTGAACTTTTAGCCAAAGCAGGTAAAGACAGACACAGGTTACATCAGAGTCACTTCACCTCAGTTTGGTTCATAGTAGGATATGATGGGCTGTTAGGTGTCAAATTCTCGTTTAAAGCAAATTTAGCAGTGTCATTTTTGAATTTCCTGTTTTAATAAGAATCAGGAAAGATTGAAACTACAAATGAATTCAAATTATTTATTTTCTAGTTTTCTTAACGGCATGGCAATGCAACAAAAACAAACTGATGAATAATTCAAGCAGACAAAGTCCTGAAGTCATTGTGCTTAATTCAAATGCAAATTAATTGCAACCTTTTTCTAAATCAGTTCTTATTGTTTGATTTTGAAATGTTTTCATTCTGACTCTTTTGCAGAGCTGATACGGACATCTAGTTTCATTTCAAGCTAGATGGTCCTATTCTTTTTTTCATGATTGTATTTCCCTTTTTTATGCATGAATGAAATGTAATCACATGGTTTCAGTTGTGATCACTGCTACTTCCGTGATGATTTTCAAAATAAAAGTAGTATTAGTACACTGCACAGTGAAACTTGTTATAGACTTAATTAAACTGCTTTAGACACATGATGGCCACAGTGATGAACAGGCTGTTCTGACTCTGTTTCATGACAGATTTCCACAGATGTAACAAAGCTCTGTCAGCCAAAGACCAGGACACAGCTCCCTGCCAGTGGTACCAGAGAGTCTACAAGAGCCTCTGTCCCAACAACTGGGTATGTTACAGTAAATAGAGCAAAATGCTGGAAACATTCACATGAAACCATGATTGGAGTTTTTGTGTCTCTTTGTTCCTTTTTTGTGTTTTGACGTTTTATGTTATTGTCTCTCTGCAGGTTCAGAAATGGGACGAGCAGGTGGAGGCTGGAAACTTCCCCGGAAAGATCTGAACAGACTCGTCTCTTTGCATCTCTCCATTGCTTTTCTCATCTTAGTACCTTAATTTGAATCATTCTGATATTTCTGCACAGAATCGTCTTAATAAATGACAGAACGTTGTCGTGAACCCTGTTGTTTCTGTCCTGATTTATGTCTGAATCTGCGATATATCCATCATGGCACAGCCAGCTGATAACAGCGTCCAGTGAAGTTTGTTCCCTTACCTGCAGCTTGGAGGTCCAAATGTGTAGAGGGTAACATTTACCATGTCTTCATCCAACTAGATTTCAGACGATGAATAAGCAAGTAAGTGCTTTTCTTGCTTTAGAGTTTCTATTTTAAACATAGTTTGTATCCAACACCTGGTGCAGAGAACACAGCTTTATCCTCGACAGGGCTCCACCTGTCATCTAGTTCAACAGTGTTTAAAATACTTGAATTAGATATGTATTTATTTTATTTTTTTACATTCATTGTATTCAAAATAAATGTATTTGATGTTATTAATGTAATTTTAATTGCTCCTGATAATCCCACAGCTGAAAACTGTTCAGTTATGAACAACCCACCTTAATTCTATCTAATCTATCTAACTAATAATCCTGAGTGGATTGGTAATGCAGGCTCTAATTAAAATATAGTCATATGGCTTATTTACACCTATCGAACCAAATGGTGGCCTTCTCTCATTATTGCAAAATGTTACTTCAGTGTCATAGAAAATAATACTCAATAAAAAAACAGAAATGTTTGCTGTTTTATATTCTGTTATAAATCAATCGCTAAGAGACGATGGTGCCTCATTTTTTATCTCGTAATACAGTTGTTTGTTTTTGTTAAACTGTTACTGTGAATAGGAGAATTGGTGCATTGAAACATATTCATGAAAGTGTCATTTTAGTTTAGAAATACAACACTAATATTGGAGCAGGAGAAGTGTAATTGGTCATACTACAAAAATGAGTGATGCTGAGGAGTACTGTAAACATACACCACTACATGCACTGTCAGTGTTTTCATTTTACTTTAAAACACGTGAGAAATTCATAAGTGAAAATTAAATAAAAGAATAGATTAAATTTTTTTTATTTTTTTTATTTAGAGTGACCAATTGTTTATTGTTTATATGTAAATTTAGAGTGACCAATAAAAAGATGTGGGAGGAAACCAGAGTACCTGGAGTAAACCCACGACACCACAGCCGCCAACACTGTGAGGTCTTAGTGTTGACTGCTGTGGTGTCCCAGAGAGCTCACGTCCTGCCCCAGAACCTCATGTCCACTGGTCCCTGTCCCTCAAGATCCTTAAAGGACAGAGACCCGTGGAGCAGGAGGCGATCTGGGGCAGGACGTGAACTCTGCGTCACACTCGTCTTGAAGGAAAAAACAAGACAAACTTGATTTTTCCTTCAAGACGAGTGTGACGTTTCACCTAAACACCAACTCTGTTTCTCCGTCTGAAGACATTGGAGATGGTTCTGCCCACAGAGGAGAAGAACCTGGAGATGGTGCTAGGCTGTTTTGGCTGTGTGAGGTGGCGTTTCAGATAGGAGATGATGTGGCTTTCAATCACTGGATTCCGTAGTTTCATGGACACCAGCAACATCTCTGCACAGCCACACTTCTTACACAGCGCCTTGAAAATGGTCTTGTCACATTTTTTCAAGGTTTCTTGGGAGATGTTAAAATCAGCGTCCTTCACTTCAGCCCATGTTCTTTCAAATAGATGGTCAATGATGGCATCTTGCTTTACAATGGTCCAGTTCACCTTTGCTTTCTTGAATGTTCTTGTGACAAGCTTTTCTATTAGTGTCATGAGAAAGGTTTTTAGTGTTTCACTCTGTGCTGTTTTATCCTGCACAGGTTCAGCAAGCTGCTCACATTGGGGTTTAGCCTGCATCTCCTCATATACAGGTTCAACATCAATCAGGTCATATCCAGGTTCACGATCAATCAGGTCATATCCAGGTTCACGATCAATCAGGTCATATCCAGGTTCACGATCAATCAGGTCATATCCAGGTTCAACATCAATCAGGTCATATCCAGGTTCAACATGAATCTGCTCAAGTGCAGGTTCACGATCAATCAGGTCATATCCAGGTTCACGATCAATCAGGTCATATCCAGGTTCAACATGAATCAGGTCATATCCAGGTTCAACATGAATCTGCTCAAGTGCAGGTTCACGATCAATCAGGTCATATCCAGGTTCAACATGAATCAGGTCATATCCAGGTTCAACATCAATCAGGTCATATGCAGGTACAGCACAAATGACTGACTCTGCATCAGCAGACACAGGTTGTTCCTCCTCGACGTCGATGACTTCTGGCAGCTCTATTGTTGACAGTGACGTAGGGTCCAATACAGCGAGCGTCACCTTTTCACTGCTGCTACTGGCCTCGATGGTCAGCCACCAGTTTGCCAGTCCGAGGCAGCTTCGCAGTCTGTTTCGAACAGCAGAGTACAAGGGAGCATCTGATAGAGGTAAAGGCATGCTCCCTAACTTCATCCTAATTGTTTCTTGGTTAATCCACGGTGTTCTCCTCTGTCTGATGTGACTGAAGAGGAGGTCGATCAGTCCTTGTGTGAAATTTGGAATTTTACCGCTGATAATGTTCTTAAATTTCCAAAACATACCAACCTCATTTTCCCCGTTAATCTCTACCTGAAGCAGAGAGTCAACACTGCCCATGAGCAACTGTATCGACTCTTTGCTTTCCTGTGTAGGTTCTAGGTCAAATTTGGTCTTTAGTTGGGAGATTGCACGAAGGATTGCTGCTTTCGTAAACTGTTCTATGAAGAAGTTCTTCATTTTGTTCCCGACTACTTTCGTCTTCTCCGTGTACTTTTCTTTGAATGTGTAACTTGAACTTGCAAAGTCTTTCTCCTTCAGCCTCTTCACCTCTTGAACAATTAACTTGGCAATGTCATCTGCAAACCTCTTAATCTCCCGGAGAGACTGATATCTCAAGATGTCGTACTCGAGGTCTGACATATCATCCGTAAGAGGATCGGTGATTAGACTCAGCTCTTTGTGAATGATCTCCTGGAGTATTCGACTGATTGCAGCTATTGAGGATTCTGGTCCATCAGAACTGACTGGTGACTCGTGTTCCTCATTAAATTCGCATTGTGTGCCCTCATCCTTTATGGCGATGTACTGGCTTCTCTGTTTGAGAGGTGGAGTGCAAAACAGCTTCACCCTGCCAGTACAAGCCTTCACAATTCTGCAGGCATGCCAGACCATAGCGCTAAGTCTGCATGGAGGGGTTCCTCGAACTATGACAGGTTCTATGGACTCTACACGACTGTAGAGAGCCGAGTTGACGGTGTTTGTGATCTCTTTAATGATCAGTCCTGTCAACTGTTCTGAGCTGTAACTTTGGTTGTTAATGTCCAGAAACTCCTCAAAAGTCTGAGAGATGGTGGCGCCCGTGGTGGAAAGAACGTGCTCCTCAGACACTACCTTTGGATTGTGAAGGGCCATCAGCAGAGCTTTTGAAACGCATGCTATGAACTCCAAAAGCAGCTCTGCTAAATACATTTTTGTTGCCTTGTCAGGCTCACCTGACCTCAACAGTGTCCATTGTTCTGGTGTCATCCTTGTAAAAAAGGATTCAATCAGTGGATGAACGAGGTCCACGCTGATCTCCTGTGACGGGACCGTTTCTTTTCTGTCCATGCTGGTTGTTCCTGTGCTACTGTCCATTTTCTGTGTGCTCGTCCGTTTAACGCTCAAAGAAATGAAACTAGATCTAAATGTCTGTTCTCATCAGGTCATCAGGTCCAGGTACAGATCCACAGGTGTTCACACATCAAAGCGTTCTAGGAGATGACGTCACTCACCAAAGGCAGCGACAGCTCCCTAAGCCCCGCCCACAAATTGAGACAGTCACCTGGAAACCGTTGCTAGGCTGTCTCTCCAATCAATACGTTTTTAATTATAAATAATTATAAATAATTAGCCTACTTCAAATGTAAACAATGGATGTGATTTTATAAAGTCGTTTTTACAGAATGAAGCTGCTGCTGCAACTTATATTAGAAAGTAAAACAATAAAAAATATATATCAACAGGCGACTGAGCCTAAAATAAAAGCACAACTTAATTTTATTATTATCTCAAGTCAAATGTACCATGCAGTGATTCATCATGCAGGAGGGAAACGGAGAGAGGGGGTGTGGAGTTAATGCTCCTGCACAGTAGTGTATAATTAATCATTTATATATTGATTGATAAAGTTTGTGTAGTAACTAAAATGCTTTCACAGAAAACTGGTATGTTTTTTTGCAGACTGACATATTAATAAGTAGTTTATTGGTGTCATGTCCTGTAGCACTCAGGACGCCTTCTTCAGAGACGCATGCCTCGATCCTGCAGCTGTTTAACGACAAACGTGCGATGGTTTCATTAGGATGAAGTGACTCAGGAGTCTCACTGCACTGAAAACTAGTATTTTTTATTAATTAATCCCACTGGTACTAATTTAGATCGATGGATGGCTTCTCTAAAATCCGGAAGTAACGGTTGTTAGGATGCCGTTGCTATTTGGAGGCGGGGCCTAGTCACTGCGTTCCTTTGATCTATGACGTCAGGAATCCCTTTCATCTTTAGATCATACTCACCTGATTAGACATTACTGACACAACATTAGTGTTGATCGTTGCAGGTGTTAAGCTCACAGGTCCGTACCTAAAAAAACGAGCTACAATGAACACGGGAGGAGGAACAACAGTAGTGGACACCATAGAGGTCAGAGTCGGCGCTGTTCGACCACTGATCAAATCCTTCATAGAACAGAAATGGAGAGTTTCAAGCTCAGGTGAGCCTGACCATGACTCCGAAGTAATGTTGGAAGACTTACTTCTGGATGTCATGTCATGCTTCTCAAAGTACCTGCTGATGGGTCTTAACATCAAACTCCTGTCAGAGGAACGAGTCCAGTCCGCTCTGGGCCCCACTCTTCTTCAGACCTTTGCTGAAGTTGAGGAACTGTGTGCGAGCTCAGGTGAACTGACTGACCTGACTGTTAAGGACATGACAGAGGATGTCAACCCAGATCTCTACAGGCCTGTAGGCTCTGGGGAACCTGTAATAAGTCAAGTCACACCCCCTGGCAGATTTAATGTTATGGTCGAACATGGCAGCAACATGGTAAAAACACTTGAGACCAAGGTAAAACAGGTTTGCACCGAACCACACACCCCAAGAGAGAAGCCAAAGATCAGCCACAGATTCATCATAGAGGACGTGGACTCAGAAGATAAGTTTGAACATGTTTCACCAGTCAGGTCTGGGCAACCAGAGTCCTCAGCAACTGCCATAAGTCAAACCATCCAGGAAATTCTGAGCAAAGAGCTGATTAACATCACAGACCCTGAAGTGGATGACGTACAATCTGAAGCTTCGGAGATTCGAACTGTTGCAGATGACGTTGCCAAGTTAATCGTCAAAGAGGTGAAGGGGTTGAAAAAGGCCCATACTGCGAGTCCAGGAACCCAAGAGAAGTGCATCGAGTCTATAGACGGAGCAGTAAGTAAGATCAAGACCTTCTTCGCAAAACAGTTTACAAAGTCATCAATACATTGCGTAGTGGCTCAACTAGAGACCCAGTTTACCCCAGAATCCAAGAAGCAAAGCAGAGAGGCGACGCGGTCATTCATGGACAGTGTTGACTCTCTGCTCTTCAAAGAGACTGGAGGTGCAAACGAGATCAGTGTGTTTAAGAAACTGAAGAAGATCTGCAGTGGACAAAGACCAGCGTTCAAACACACACTTACTGAGCTCATCTACAATCACATCAAAGAGATTAGGACGCTAGAAGAACCTCCAGAAGGAATTAGGAGGAAACCTAGCACAAAGACACGTGTTCATATGTCTGATGCCAGCGTGTACGGTACTGTCCAAAACACAGTGAAGTGCTGCCTGGGAATGTTGGACTGGTGGCTGCAGACCGAGGTCAGCAGCCTCAGTGAAAAGGTGATAATCGCCATAATGGAGACTGAGCCAGTTTCAAGAACACAGCTGCCAAAGGTCATCGTTGAGGAGATCAAGTATTTGTCAGCTGATGGCTCAGTGTCTATGAAGGCAGGAAGCGTGCAGAACGCATCAACTCAGACTGATCAACGCAAATCATTCCTCATGACACTCGTGGACAAGCTCGTCACAAGAACATTCAAGAAAGCAAGGGTGAACAAGTTAATCTGGAAGCCCGAAGTCATCATCAATCGTCTGTTTGACAGAACATGGGCTGAAGTGAAGGACGCTGAGTTTAACATCTCCCAAGAAACCTTGAAAAAATGTGACAAGACCATTTTCAAGGCGCTGTGTAAGAAGTGTGGCTGTGTGGAGATGTTGCTGGTGTCCATGAAACTGCAGAATCCAGTGATTGAAAGCCACATCATCTCCCATCTGAAACACCACCTCACACAGCCCAAACAGCCTAGCACCATCTCCAGGTTCTTCTCCTCTGTGGGAGGAACCGTCTCCGACGTCTTCAGACGGAGAAACAGAGTTGGTGTTTAGGTGAAACGTCACACTCGTCTTGAAGAAAAAATCAAGTTTGTCTTGTTTTTTCCTTCAAGACGAGTGTGACACAGAGTTCACGCCCTGCCCCAGATCGCCTCCTGCTCCACGGGTCTCTGTCCTTTAAGGATCTTGAGGGACAGGGACCAGTGGACATGAGGTTCTGGGGCAGGACGTGAGCTCTCTGGGACACCACAGCAGTCAACACTAAGACCTCACAGTGTTGGCGGCTGTGGTGTCGTGGGTTTACTCCAGGTACTCTGGTTTCCTCCCACATCTTTTCATTGGTCACTCTAAATTTACATATAAACAATAAACAATTGGTCACTCTAAATAAAAAAAAAATAAATAAAATAAATCTTTTCTGTTGTTTAATTTTCACTTATGAATTTCTCATGTGTTTTAAAGTAAAATGAAAACACTGACTGTTTCTTTTCTGCTGTGTTTTTCTGTTAAAACCACTTCATCAGCTTTTAGATTACTGTCCTGATCTTAAAGGGTCTAAACATCCTCAGCAGCCCTCATTCATGTTAAACAAAGTTATGTTCTCTTCTATATTCTATTTGGTTAAAAATCGTCTCTTCTTGTGTGAAACTTCTGGATCTTTGAACATTTACAGCACACGTCAGGTTGGGACACAGAAAAGTAAACATGTATTTGAGTAAATTGATTGTAACATGGAATTGAAGCTGGACTGAATCCTCACGTGAAGCAGTCTTTGTGCTGAACACATGACACATTTTTAATGTTGCTGCTGCTATTTTCAAAATAAAAGTAGTTTTTGTACAACTGAAACAAATGCACACACTCCAAAGAGCTGGTTATATATTTTCTCACAGCACTGTATCTGTCTTGATTTCTACTTAACATTGATTTCTTTGTCAACAACTATGGAAAAAGAACCATCTTAAACATGAGACTAAAAGACCATTGAGTGTGTTAAATATAGATTTTTAAGAAGCTTTTCTTTTGACAGGCGAAAGCCTGATATCACTTAGAGCCCAGAGTGCACTAACGTGGGCAAATATTAAATATTAATATTGTCTTTTAATTAGCAAGTTAGGACCTGGCAGCCTGTCAAGACATAAAACAGGTTGTGATGAAGCTTTAAGGCAGAGGCGTCCACACACAAACCATCGATCCTCTTATTGTTTTTGCTTCTTTACATTTTTGTGAGGATCCACATTAGTGATGAACTTAAGGAACTGAAGTCGAGCTGTAGATGATTTAGTATCGGCCTCAAGTAATACTGTAAGAAATCTCAGAGTTATCTTTGATTGAGGATATCTCCTTCACCTCATACATCAAAGATCCTGTCCCAAAGTGATGCTGAAAAACTAGTCCATGCATTTGTTACTTCCACACTGGACTATTGTAATTCATTATTAATAGTTTGTCCCAATAGTTAATTAAAAAGCCTCCAGTTAATCCAAACTGCTGCAGCCAGAGTACTGACTGGAATTAGCAAGAGAGATCATATTTCTCCTACGTTAGCTTCTCTCCATTGGCTCCCTGTAAAATCCTGAATTGAATTTAAGAATCTCCTTAAAGATAAAGCTATAGGTTAGTCTGCTGGGGGAACTCTCCTCTCCTCTCTCCTTTCATATTCCACCATTTCATGTCATTAACTTTGTGTCTTCTCTCTCCTGTAATTGTGTTTCCTCCTCTCTGTCTCCCTCTCTCTGTTCTCCTCAGCAGGTACCCTCGACCTCTGACCTCTGGTCTTCCCACCCTGAGCCTGGTTCTGCTGGAGGTTTCTTCTGTTAAAGGGAGTTTTTCTTCTCCACGGTCGCTTAGTGCTTGTTCAAGTGGGGTTATTCTGTTTACAGTTATACTTTGAAAGGTCTTAAACACTGTAAAGTGCCTTGAGATGACTCCTGTTGTCATTTGGCGATAGACAAATAACATTAAATTTAATTTCCCTGGAACTGTAACCACTGTTGTTATATTGTAGTACAGTCAAAGTAACTCTCTGTGATGCATATCGAGCTCCTAACAACTTGTTTGTTCTTATGTCCAATCAATACAATTAGCCTTAAGTGGACAGAGAATTAAAAGTAGAAATTTAATCTGAAAAACAAATCTGTAACAGTCTGTTTACTCAGATTTAGTCACGTTTCTGTACTTGTAGCAGCTGCTGTTCACTGTAAGTAGAAAAGTGGTTCAATCATTAAAATACTCAGATCTCTTACAAAAGTGAAGTCAACACAGTTACAGCTGAAAGTCGTGAAGTCAAACTGTTACACACATTGAACATAAAGGAGATCAGGAGAAATCTTTAATGTACCAAAAGTAAAAGCTCTCAGAACACAGAATAATATGTTTTATCATTATTTATTTATTTATTAGCAGTAGTTACTTAACCTATAATCATATGTTATCATTTAGAATATGTTCTATTATTATTTTTAATCTGTAACTTCAACTGTCAGATAAATCTAGTGGAGTCACTCTGACGTGAATCCTCCAGGACTTACAGTGAGTTGACTTTTGACGTCATCACTGAGTCACAAACAAACACGACAGAGAAGAAGCTGCAGTGTTTGAGTATCTGCATCATGAAAACATGTTGGTCACTGAAAAAATAAGAATACGTTTACAACCGGAGCATCCTCCGGGCTGTACCGCATGAACCGTTGCCCTGGTAACGGCCCGCGTTGCATCAGCATCCGCAGCAGCATCAGTCACCGTGCTACCTTCAAGGTCGCCAGAGAGAGGCATCATGGGAAGGAAGGAGGACGCCTCAGAGCGAGGGGAGGAGTGAGGCAGAGAGGCGGGGACGGAGGGGGGGGTCACAGTCATCCCTCACGACCCTCGGCGACAACCCTGTTCGCGCATGCGCCCACGCTGGTCAACATAGCCGAATAAAGACGCAGCAGCCATAATAGGACATGGACGCCGCCTGGCCTCACGGGACGCGGTGATGATGCTCGAGTCACGGATTTCTGCACGTATACGCTGAGAGGCGGAGCCACGTCGACACGAAACCGTCCCGGGTTCCTATAGGTTGATGGAGGAGGCGAGAAAAAAACCCAACAACTGCGTGCGTGCGGTTCCTCTCGCAGCTTCTGGATGAGACGAAATACAGGAGAGAACGAGGGAGGAACTGCTGCAAACACAGACTGCTGAGGCTCAGCCAGTGCTGCTGCTTCACGACAGGTGAGTGTCCGGGTGGTGCTGCTGGTGCACGGACTTGTTTTTGGGGGGTTGGGGTTTTGTGTTTTTGATAAGACGGGGGTGGATCTGAATCTGCTGCATGCTCCAGTTCGACATTACAGACATAAAAACAGGAGAACCAGAAACTCAGCAGATGTAGCTGCAGATATGCAGAGTGAAATCCAAGCTATTGATTATCAGTGATTGGTTTTGTGATGGGGAAGATAAAGAGGTCGTGTCCTTCATGGCAGAGCCGCTTGGTACCACGGACAGCGCCTAATGAGGTTCGTTTCTTTTCCTGCAGCTTGGAGCTTCGGCGGGCGGGACCTGCGAAGCTGCTCACCACCACCTGAAGATATCAGCTCCTGTCTGCATCCTTCAGTCTGAGGGTTGAAACGTTTTCCCCCTGATCGTTCAGCTGGATTTAAGAAGATGGAGGGACAGGTGAGTGCTGTTCTTCCCTCCTAGTCCACAGTGTTTACATGTCAATAACAGGTCTTTCTATATAAAGTCTGAGCAGAGCAGTGTGGGAGGTGTCTGCATGTGTGCTACAATAACTGGGAGTCACACAGACAGTGTGTGAGCACTGCAGATGTGTGCAAAAGAAACGTGTGCTGTATTTATGTGAGTCTTGATGGGCGGCGACCTCGGATCAGTAGTAGAGACTAAGTGGGTGAGTGTAAGGGAGGAGATTAATATGCAGCCGTGGCTTGACTCATGTTTCTCCTGTATATATGTGTCAGAACCAAATGCTCTAAAAAAATCAAAGACAGAAAAGAAAAGCATTTTTTCTTTTTTGAAGATCCTTCAGAGTTTTGTTATATCAAGGTTAAAAGTGATGCTGATAAAAATAAACATCCGTTCAAACTCACATTTGCACATCACAACTACTATAGATGTTTGATACAAGAAAATAAGTCAGAGAAGCAAAACATCCACAATAAACAGGAGATTTTGAAGCATACAAATCTGCAGTTTTGCAGAAAATAGACCAGAATGCACTGCAGCAACAAGACGCCTCTTCACTGAGAAAACACTTCATCACATCTTTGCTCTTGATTCTCTGCACGTACACAAACATCGTTGTGACAGCTGAATGAAACACGTCCACGCCCGTCTTCTGGGGCTAGATTCAAGGACCTGTGGGAAATAAAGGAAATCAGTAACCAGGGTAATTGAAGAGGAGGCAGGTGGAGAAATGATGGCTGCTACAGAAGAAGAGAGTCTAAATGTATCAGCTGGACTTCTTATGTTAAATCAATCAAATCACTAAAAAAGCAACAGCTGTTCCGAACTTTTATAGTTCATAAATGTATGAAGAATATTTAGAAGACATACTTAACTATTATTTTCACCTGGGAAAATATAAATTAAGTAAAAAGAAGCCAAGTCTTCACAGATTAAATATAGTTTCTGTCTTGTTGGACACAATATAAATGTTTGAAACGTGCTCTGAAACCACCTGTTACTGTGTTAATTCATCAAACCCGGCTGAAAAGACACTTGATGTTTGGGTAAATGTGTTTTAGGTTCAACTGTTTGTGTACGTCTTCACATATTGAGTTGCTTAAATGTGTGTGTGTGTGTGTGTGTGTGTGTGTGTCCTGAAGGACATCCCAACCTGCTCTGACTGCTCCTGCTTCTTATTGATTATCGACACACGACCCCCGACCCCTGTGGGACCCTCGCAGTGAAATCACTCACCGCCCACAACAGATCAATGCGTTTGCCCTTCTTCTAGTTCTCAATCGAGAATTGATTTGATTGACTCTTCCATGAGAAACAGCGCTGGCTCGCTCGGGCTGGATGTGGGTCAGACGTAGTCGTCGTGTTTGTGCTTGTGAGAGTCGAGCGTGTCGGCCCACAAACACACACAGTGTTGCTGTACATAACCAGGATGGAGCAGCTGCTGCTTGGTGTGTGTGTGTGTGTGTGTGTGTGTGTGTGTGTGCGTGCTCTGCCGTGATTACTTTCAGCCTGTGTCAATAATGCTGTCACCTCCAGGCTGTTGCCATGGAGATGAAGGGAAGAAGGAGCAGGCGGGGGAGCGATATGGACACTTTAATGAATGGATGGAGAGAAAAGGGACGACAGGAGAAAGGCTGCAGGCGAACAACCCCGGTCACATTTTCTTTTAAGGGAGACAAATAGAAAGAAGATGTGATTAGTGTGAGGATGAAGATACGATGAGTCACTGCGCTCGTCTGACTCGTGCACACGGTGGTGGTCCGTGAAACACCTGTAGGTGTGTGACTGTTGTCAGAGGTTTCTATGTGCAGTCAGAAGGACAATCTGATTGGTGTTGGATTTATGAGTGTGACAGGAAGATGTGATTACACGCTGTCATCATGATGCTAGTTGCCATAGTAACACAGCATCTGTTCAGCAAAAAAAACAAAAAACAAAAAGCTGATTAAACTTCTTCTCAATATAATATTATAATTTTAAGGGTCAATCCACAGTTTTAACACATGAAGTTAAGTTTAGTTTTGCATCACGTCAGCAAATGACATCAACAGCGAAGTCTTTGTATGAGACTTTAATTGAAATCAGTTTCTGATGCTGATTGAAAAGTTCAGCTGTGGAGGAAAAAACACTCGTATGTGTAAAATTAAAGAGGATTTGATCAACAGATAAAGGGGGAATGAACAGATGTTTTTTGGTAAAGATAAGTCAAATTCAGGTTTTTATCATTTGACCTTCACACTATCACTGTCCGTACTAACGAGACGTTTTCGATGGCATCACGTGACCGATCATTTCCACCGAGTCACGGTGACTTGACAGAAAAACCAGAGACGGACGCGGTCGATCAGAGAAACGCAGAGAAAGAGGAAATTCAGGACAAATATAGCAGGAAGTGTGTGTGTGTGTGTGTGTGTGTGTGTGTGTGTGTGTGTGTGTGTGTGTGTGTGTGTGTGTGTGTGTGTCGAGGGGTTGATGGCTGTTTGCAGTTTTCTGAAACATCACATGAGGCTCAGTTTACTCTCACGCCGCGCTCAGGGCTTTTCTCTTTCTGTCTTATTTAATTAACTTTTGGCTTCATTGATGTTGATGATTTCAGACAGAAGAGTTCCTTTGTGTTTCAATTGTTATATTTATGTATATTATAACATATTTACATCATATTTTAGTAAGAAACTGCTGTAAGAAACTAACAGTATTATATTCAGTCTATAATTGAAAGGAGCAATCCACAGAAAATTAAGTTTAGTCATGATGAGGAGTGCTGTCTGTGAAGTCCAAGCCTGTGATAATCTCAGTTTAAAGTTTAGGGAACCAGCTTTACAAACTATTTAACTATTACCAGGCAGGGGAAGTCTAAAAATAGTACTACTACTGTATTACTGAGTGATGGAGGGCAGAGCATGAAGCATCTTCAGACCTGTATACAGATAAAACAGGATACAAACAGGACAATCAGCCTCTGCTGCAGAGATTTTTCACACAACTATGTTAAATTGTTCTCTATTGATCTGTTTCTCAGACTCTTATTGTGAAAAAACAAAAACGCAGATAAATATACAACATTTATGTATTTGTGTGTTTGCCTACAAAATATAATAATTATGAAAAATAATTTATTAGTTTTACTTTCATTATGATGACTGTATTTATATTTCAGTACACATCTGTGGAGTTTGATTACTTTTATTTTGAAGGTCCATAACATCAGAGCTGGACCGTGGCGCCATATTCTCTAAGAGTAACCTGCAGTAAAGAATTAATGTTGTAATGTAAAAACAAAGATCAACAATCAAATCCAATCCAAATCACCGCTTGACCATTTGCAGACCCGCCCAGAGAGGTGCAGCGGCTCTCAGTCTGCGGCAGCTCATCGGATTATTGATCGCTCTTAAATGTCACCTAAATCCTCTGGGAACATGCAAATGAAGGCCGGCAAAACAGCAAAAGGCTGTTTGGCAAAGAGCAGATTTCATTCCTGTTAGAAAGTGGCTTTATTGAGCAAGTGAATGATAATCAAAGCATTGAAGGTTGCTGTCGGGAACAGGGAGGAGGGAGATGCATGTTTACCTGATGACGACCTTGAAGGCTGAAAAGTTTCCTCGTTAAAGTTTTATCATCATGCAATATTCAGCGTGCAGACAACCTCGTAAGGTAATGTAGAAACCACAAGTCGATCTGAAAACTGGAATTCCTGTTCACTCCAGCAGATGAAAACAAAGTGCATCGTGTTTTAAATGTGTTAAATGGTCGTGCATCAGTATCAGCTACAAAAAGACGTTTTAATTCATTCAATTCAACGCTAAATGAGAGTTTAGGAACATATTCAGTGAAGAAATCAAAGGTCCTGAGTGTTCACCAGTGAAGCCTGACTCCTGTGTGCTCTGTGTTTAGTATTAAGCTCCATGTTTAGTTCTTCCATCCTGTTGTATGATGGTGGCCAAGCTGGAGAGAAGAGTTTCAGCCTGTGGAGAAGATGTTTGTGTTTTTTTAAATAAGCACCGTCCTGTTTCTAAGACTTCTTCAGTCTCTGCTTAGCCTTAATCAAACCATCTTATGCCTTTTTAAGCTTGAACAGAAATTGTGCATGAAAACATATTAATGTGATGTTTTTACATCTTGTCAGTGAGTTAACACAGTTTGAATCATTTGACTTCGACCTTCCTGTCATTTTCCCGTACGGCCGTCTCTCTCTCGTCCTCTGATTGGTGCTGTGCAGCCAACGCCCATCTACAGTGAAACCAGTGTGAGCTGCAGTCTTCATTAATTTTATCTGACCTTGCTCTGATATTGTCATATGAAGGGCAGTGGATCAGCTGAGGCCTCTGCACCATCTCAGATAACAGCAGCAGATTCTGCTCCGTCAGCTGTGAGCGTCTTTATCATCCCTGTGCTGATTTAACAACATCAGCAGATACAAGACACAGTGGCCTAATTTCTGCTGTGATGACCTAGTTTGACCTGAATCTCACACACGGGCTCCTTCGAGGCGTTTTACAGACTTTGTCCTTCACTGTTGTTTGATTTTTGTCCTGTAAGTGTCCAGGAGATGATGAATCCTGATCGCTCCACTGACTCAGTTTAAATAACTGGGTTTAAATATCATTTAACTGGGTTTAAATATCATTTGACTTTCAAATGACACAGATCAGTCTGTTTTGTGAAAACTATTTTGTTGTCTAAGCTCTATTTGATCAGGAAATGTCCTGAGTTCTGTGGTGTAGCCTGTGATGCCACTGTGACACACAAAATAAAGAAAACCAGTAAACATGCAGTACGCTCAAGATCACATCTACATTAGTGCATTTATTAGAAGCTTAGACATTCACAGCTAAATCAATAAGT
This sequence comes from Anabas testudineus, assembly GCF_900324465.2. NCBI lineage: Eukaryota > Metazoa > Chordata > Actinopteri > Anabantiformes > Anabantidae > Anabas > Anabas testudineus. Next base: position 3,090,706 of record NC_046620.1, read on the forward strand.
GTCTGACTTAAACAGTACTCGTCTGTGTGTAAATATCATAAATTATTAAATAGAAATTAATAGAATACAGCAAAATGCTGAACACAAACAAACCCAGGATAAATTAAACTGTACGTTTTAGGTCAGAGGGCAGACACCGTCTGTCCTTAAAAATTAGATAATTGGAGGAAATGAACAACACAAAAAGTTGAGCATGTCTTTGTATAAATCAACAACAGTGCAATCAAATCTAAAGTAGTGATAATCTTCCCATATTTCCTGTGTAACATGTCCTCATGTTGCTCCTTTGTTTCTTATAAATACACATTGTACTATGTACTGTACTAATAGAGTTTAAACACGTTATAAGTTATACACATCACTGTTTCCTAGATTAACGTGTCGTACGGAGGCTCGATGAGGCTCGGATGTTTTATAATGAGATAACGTCACCATGACAGTGATGGCTCCTTTGATACTTGGGCTGATTTCATTACGGAGGTGATTCGAGGCCGTTGCTGGCTGCAGGGACACATGAAGGAGCTTCACTATTGAATTTCATCTGCATGTTGCTGATTATGATCAGGAAGGAAAAACACAGTCAATAAAACTATTGATCTACTGCTTTATATAACATTTCATACCATACCTGACTCTTTATTTATAGAAAGTAGCTTCTGATAGCTGTAACAGTGTTCTCAGTGTAATCATGTGTGATGCATTAATGTGTGTGTCTGAGCACAGATCCACTGTTTGATACCTGATTCTATTGTTTATCTGCGTCACTGACGTCAACCAGAGTTTATTGCATTGAAAATCCCATTATGAGCATTGAAAATCCCATTATAAGCTCATATTTATGATGTCTTTCTCTCTTCATCTCCTTCCTCTGCTCCTTCCCTACCCTTCCTGCTTCCTTTCTCTGTTCTTCTTCTTCTTCTCCTCTTCCTCTTGTTTTTCTCCCTCACAGCAAAAACAGGTAACAGGTTATCTCCTGTTCTCTCTGGCCACCGCCGTCATCGGCTCGCTGCAGTTTGGTTACAACACAGGAGTCATCAATGCTCCAGAGGAGGTTAGTAGTGAGCAATAATGAGTTCAGTTTACATTTAGAACTGACAGAGTAACGTCTGAGCAGGTATCAGTTCACTCCCTAAGTGTCCTGCAGCTGTACAAGAGTCTTTGGAAAGTGCAATTACCGCTGGTTTATCTCTCTACATGTGCACAGAAGTAACCAGAGCTAACAGCAGAATTTAATTTGGACTATCGACCACATCTCAGTTAGCTCGGATATAAAAATCGTGTCTGGTGCAGCATCATTTTTTGATTTAAGCTGACAAGACGAGTGTGTTTTACATCCAAACATTTTCACTATGTGCGGATTTAACCTGGGTTATTTTAGTTTAAATGCAGGTGCACAGCTTGTTGATACTAAGTTTGCAGAGCAGGTGGCATTTAATCAATAGGCACGATACTGTGAAGAGCCTGATTCTGAACGTCAGTTCCCTTCACGCTCAGCTAAGCTGAGTGGTACCAACATTATCTTTCTCTGTCCTCAGAAACTCCGATCTTTCTTCAACAACACCTGGGTGGAGCGTTACGGCGTGCCCATCGACCCGGGCGTCTGCACCATCGTGTGGAGCATTGCCGTTGCCATCTTTAGTGTGGGCGGCATGGTGGGCTCCTTCAGCGTGGGTGTCATGGCCAACAGATTTGGCAGGTACAGCAGGAAATGACGTCATATGTCCAACTTTGAGTTTCTCTCTCTCTCTTGATCTGTTCAGGTCTGTTCAGTCACTTTGTCCTTTTAATACACGACTACAAGTTTAAAACATGTCTTGATTCCATTTTAGTCCCATTTAGCTTCTCTGTTCAGTGTTTGTTTGCTGTTGCTTCTGTAATGGCTCCCTGTATTTCCTGTGTGGTTCAGCTGAGCTGTCACCAGCCATTAGTCTTAATGGAGTTTATGAAGCATGTCTATCTGGAGCCCACTGCTCAGCTCTAATGTTCCCTGGAGTCGTTCAGTTTTCATTCGTCTCTGAGTTTTATCAAACCATTCTCTGAGGAGTGACATCTAAAGTAAAATAGCTCTGGGTACAGAATGGAGTTACTGTACTTTTGACTATTTTGAAAATGTATGAAACACTTCAAGTGCACTAAAGGTCACAGTGGGAATAAAAAAAAACATTTTGCTCCCATGCAATGTTTTTTTTTTCTTCCATCTGATCCAGGACCAGTTTTATTCTAGTCCAATTAGGTATAATAAAGAAACAAGACAGGACGCCATGGTGCACGATGCATTTATGGCCTGTAGGTTTGTTCTCCACCAACACCACCAGGCGCAGGTTCAGCCACAATTACTGTGACAGCATCTTTCCAGTCATCATCATGGCCACAGTCTGTCTCCGTCAGCTGGTATCTGCAAAACACAGTGCAGACATCTAGTCAAATGGCTCTGTTAACTAACGCTTGTCTCTCATATCAACTAGTAGTAATGCCTAATAGGCTCCATATTTGAATCTATTAATATTTTAACAGATGCTGAAACATTCGGTTCTGCATATTTACAATAGCATGAAGACTGAAGGCAGCTCGCCTAGCTCTGCCCCCATTGTTATCCAGTTTCTTAATGGAGTCAACAAACTCATAAAGGGACTTGTTTTGTGAGACAGGCTGTGATAAACCCTGATTAATCATCCTCTTCCTCCTCAGGCGTCGCTCCATGTTCCTTGTGAACAGTCTGGCCCTGATCGGCGGCCTCCTCATGGGCTTCTCCACCATCTGCTCCTCCTACGAGATGGTGATCGCCGGTCGTCTGGTCATCGGCCTGTTCTGCGGGCTCTTCACCGGCCTGACCCCCATGTATGTAGGCGAGGTGTCGCCCACTCCCCTCCGAGGAGCCTTTGGCACCCTGCACCAGCTCGGTGTGGTGGTGGGCATCCTGATCGCTCAGGTCAGCAGGAGGCTTTCCAGAAAACCTCAGGTTTATCCATTAATGATTAGCGTTGCTGTAATCTCACCCTGCTGTTGGTTGTGGCCTCTGGTGTTTAGATCTTCGGTCTGGAGTCTCTGCTCGGTTCAGACAAGCTGTGGCCCCTGCTGCTGGCCCTCACCGTGGTCCCCGCTATTCTGCAGTGCATCCTGCTGCCTTTCTGTCCTGAGAGCCCTCGATTCCTGCTCATCAACCTGAAACAAGAGGAGCAGGCACGCAAAGGTATTCACTGATACTACTGCAATACTACTGATTCTACTACAGTATTACTACTGCACATCTGTCATTACTACAACTACCACTGCTACTACTATCACTACTACTATCACTAGTTATACTGACTGTACTACTCTGTCTACTGCTACAATCAAACATTCAGTCAGTGCTACTTCAGCTCTGCTACTGACACTAATACTTTTACTACATTACTAAGACCTTTGCATATGTCTTAATAACAATACTACCACTTTTACAGCTGCTACGATTGTTCATCCCAGTACTACTGTACTTAATTCTGCTGCTATCACTAAGGAAGTGAAGCTGTACTACAGTCCCCAGCAGCACTAGCACTGACTAAACTACTGCTTCTTCTGCTGCTTTTACTACTGCAGACACTGTCACTGTTTTGTATTACAAAATAAAATGATATGTTTCAGGAGAGGTGTGTGTGAAAGAGAAATAGAGACAGATCATTGAGTAAACAAGAAACAGAGACAGAGATCAGTAGTCACAGATACAGATGGGCAAGATCAGCCTGGAGAGAAAAGCCCCTGAGCAGGCAGAAGGTTTTGGCATCTGTTCAGCCTGCAGCGTGTCAGGGTCCTCTCTGAGTCACTGACCCACTTCTCTGCACACCTCTCGTCTCAGATAACCAACAAACACAAGTAAAACAAGCAAAACACAGACTGTAGCTCCAGAAGCAGGCAAGAGAGTAACTTTAGGGAACAGCAGCCACTGTGACTACAAGCAGCAGGTGCAGGATGATGCACCTGTAGTACAAGTGCACACTGCAATAAAGCATACCAGTGTAGCAGAGTGGTTTTCAGAGGTGTTCCTGAGCCTGTACAGTTATTTTTACCACTGAATCAAGTCTGTTTTTAATGCAGAACTGCCTGAGGACCCTCTGACCACAGACATTCAGTGCTGCTTTGTCCTTTGGATGAAGAGAATTCTCTGGATGAATCCTTCAACAATATTATGAATCACAGATGATTATTTTTTGCAAATGGCACCAAATTCAAAATAAGTATATTAAAAAAAAACAACAACAATCACATTTTTCAGTTTCCACCTTTCATACATCTTCATATTTATAGTATTTTCAGTCATGTCTTAAATTTCTTGCACATCGACTGTTTCTGTTCTGTTCAGCTCTGGTGCGTCTGCGCGGCAGTGAGGATGTGAGCAAAGACCTGCAGGAGATGAAGGAGGAGAGCGCTAAGATGGCCATGGAGAAGAAGGTGACCATCCTGGAGCTTTTCCGCTCGCCGTTGTACCGACAGCCTCTCGTCATCGCCGTCATGCTGCAGCTCTCCCAGCAGCTGTCAGGAATCAATGCTGTGAGTTGGAAGCGCACAGGTTCAATGTTTCTGTCAGACAATTTAGTCAGTAACACAAAATATATTACACTTAAAGCAATAATCCCCCATCTTAAGATAGTAAATACATTTGTAAAAAGACCGAAAATAATTGAAAATGTAAAAGATTCCTTACTTATTTTAATCATTTTACAAAACTATTTTCTAAAGTCTTCATTTTTCTTACTACAAAAACGTGGTGCAGACTATTCCAGAGAGAAATAACTTCACACATACAGTAGCTGTAAAACACAAATAAGTCAGAGTAGAAGCAACTGTGGTTCAAATACAAGCTCCATTCAGTGAGAGTGAAAAGGTCACTTTATAAAACTCTGTGCAGCTGCGTCACAGAGGAAGCAAATGTCAGCTACTTCTTCCCAGTATGAGGCAGAATCAAGGATGGATGATGGTGTGACTGCACCAGGAGATGCAGCTTCTGAAGTGCTCATACAGCACCAAACACCTGCAGAACCATTTGGTTCGATAGTTACAAGTGTATCTAATGAAGTTTGATGTATGAATATTTATCTGTTATTTGTCCTGTAGAATATTAAAATAACATTAGAAGGTACGTAAAGACTGTACGTGTGTCGATTTTCATTAAGTAGCAAAAATGTAAATAATTCATTTAGGGATTAATTAATCTGAATATTTAATAATATATAATTTTCATACAACCAAATCCACAGGAAGCACAAAGATTTCAGCTGTGTACAAAGAGCACATTGAAGAGTTTTTTGTCTTTTGAATGCAGCCTCTCTCTCCTTTTTCGCTTTTGTTGAACATGATATTTTTACCTCTTATAAGGAGAGTATTGGTAGAGTACTAGAGATTAGGGCTACATAGTACTACAGGTATTTACTCTATGTAACAGTGTACGTCTGGACAATATTTAAGATGTTCTACTCTTTGCAATATGAAACAGGATCCTGCATCAAATTTAATAGTGTTTAAAATACTCTGTTTTCTTAGAGGAGTATTTGTTCTTGAGGAGTACTGACGTGTACTTCACTCTCTCTTCAGGTGTTCTACTACTCCACAGGGATTTTTAATTCGGCCGGTGTGGAACAACCCATCTATGCCACCATCGGAGCCGGTGTGGTCAACACCATCTTCACTGTTGTTTCAGTGAGTGACGCCAGTGTCTCTGTCTTCATACTGTTTGTATGTGTGTGTGTACATTCAGCAGCACATCACTCCCTCCTGTTTCTGTTGTCTCCAGCTCTTCCTGGTGGAGAAGGCAGGACGAAGGACTCTGCACCTGCTGGGGTTGGGAGGAATGGCAGTCAGCGCTCTGCTCATGACCATCTCACTCCTGATGGTGAGTCCAGTACTGTCAGAGACATTTAAAAACATGGAAGACATTTAAAAACATGGAAGATTTTTATCATGGCCTTGCTGCTGTGATGTGTGATGTGTGTCATCACAGACTGTTAATGTTAAAAACAGTGACATCTAGTGTTAAATGATTCTGTTCTAGGGAGAAATAAAGACATGTTACACATTAGTTTTACACATTCATACAGACATGCATTGAAAACAAATCTATTTTCAGCAGCAGTATTAAAGTCAGAAGGTTTTGTAATGCTTTACATATATATATAGCTGCAGTTTGTCAAACCAAAACAATGAGCTGAAAGAGGCTAAAACGCTCTGTCACTACAGGATGCAGAGTCTCACTAACCATTAAATAATCATTACGTTCAAATAATTTCATCTACGATGTGTCATTGTCTGATGTTGTTCTTCTTTCTCCCTCTCACAGCAAAAAGACATTGCTGCTATGAGCTACGTGGCCATCATAGCGGTCATGTTGTTTGTGGCTATGTTTGAGCTGGGGCCCGGTCCAATCCCATGGTTCATCGTGGCCGAGCTGTTCTCCCAGGGGCCCCGCCCTGCGGCCATGGCTGTGGCTGGCTGCTGCAACTGGACAGCCAACTTCCTGGTTGGAATGAGCTTCCCCAAGCTAGTGGTAAGAGAGGGGTGATCGTCCTGGTATGAAATGGTTAGAGCCTGGTTTGGTTTGTGGTCCTACTGTTTTTCTGTTTAGTTCACCTTGTCTTATAGTATGTGAAATATTTGAATTAGATCATGTTACATTTTCAGATTTGAATTGTTCGTGTCTTTTCTGTGAGTCCATGAGAACCTGAACATGTAAAATCTGATGATTAAAGTCTGACACGTGTCACTTTTCCCTCCTCTCTGCAGGAGTTGTGCGGCCCTTGGGTCTTCCTCATCTTCACCGCCTTCCTCATCATCTTCTTCATCTTCACCTTCATTAAAGTCCCCGAGACGAAGGGAAAGACGTTTGACGAGATCGCCCGCAGCTTCGGCAGCGGCCCGGTGCCCGCCTCCTCGTCTGCCGAGGACCCTCCTGCCAGCGCCGCCGTGACGCTTCCCGCCTCGCCGGTGAAGGAGAAGGTCCCACTGGTGGAGGCGCCTGCATCAGCTCCACCGTCTGCAGCTGAAAGTACACCTCTAGAAGACAAATCAAACTCGACAGTACAGGAGAGTGTGTAGAGCAGCTTTATATGGCTGACGGAGGTTATAAATGAAGGAAGAATCACACGAGATTTCCAAACACTGTTATCATGTTGGAACAATAGAGCTAGTACATTTTGATACCAGACACATAGAGAGCGACGGCATTATCAGTTAAAAGGCTTTGACCTTTAAAGGTCATGCTTTCTGCTTTCACCTTAACTCCTACAGTTCCTTCTTTTAAATCCTCCCTTAACTGTGAAAGGGAAGAAATCACTGTCCACTACTACAGAATCAGTCTCCTGCACATTCCTAGGAATTCAGCTCATTAACGGTGAGTCTCTTTTAAGACAGCAGTTCGTTTTAGACAGAACGACACAGTTTTCCTGCACAGCTACTCAGGCAGTGCAAATGGAAATAGCTACTAACAGGTGTCATGGAAAGGTCCAGGTGAAACGTCCATCGTTGCAGACAAGAGGCAAAGTGTGCTGACAGTGACGCAGCCTCTGCAGGTTTATTAACATAACTTCTGAGTTTAGCCTCGTCCTGTTTTTATGGTTTAGACAGGCGTTGTAGTGGATATTGTAGTGAAATATTACTTTATAGATGTAGATTCCTCTAGTATTATTTACTTATGTTCAGCTTTAGTCGTAGCTGCCATGTTTTTGGAAATGTTCTCTAATCCCAGGTCGAAGAAGACGTTTTTTAAATACACGATCTGCCTTTTTCTGGTTGTTAAATTAAGGATGGATAATTAGCAGCAGGCACAGGCCATGCTAAATCTAATAATTCTGTAAGCCAATTTGGTTCAAGCTCTGATCCACAAGTATTTAGCTGGCATCTAGCACCACCTTTGGTAATAACCACTCACTGGTGTGTTGGTTGGAGTTGGTGCTATGTTCAACTATAACAAATAACAACGATGGCCTGTGGACTAAAACACTTTGGCTGAACTGTAACATGTGCAGATTGCTGCAGGGTATCGTGCAATGTATATTTATTTTGTTGAAGAGAATATTCAGAGTATTTATTCCCGTAGAAATTGATTTTTGTATAAAGTATATACTGTAGTCCTAACACACCAAAGCAAATTGAGAATCATCATGCTTTTCAGTAGCCCCAATAATGAGCTTTGTAGTGGTGGAGTCAAACCTCCATCACGTGAAGTGCAGCTCAGAGATTTATTGTTTATGAAGAGACACAGAGATTATAATATTATAAATGCATCTATTTACATGCACTTTGTTAACGATTTAAGCAGCAAGGCGAGCAGTAGAGCCACAATCACTAACGTAGACGTCACTGAGCTGAGCACAGCAGCGCTTTATATTAAAATTAAAAGAATTTCAGTTAATAATTAGGAACTGCATTTATGTGGCCAAGTAGATATTATAGAGTCCCAGTTGTATACAATGTGCAGTCAATTTAGAATCAGCATAAACAATAAAGCAACAGATAAAGAGGAAAAGTGCAAATAATCTATGAACCACATGTAAATGTGTTTGTTTTAGAATTTTAATCTTAATATATTTTCCAACACTGTTTTTTTTTTCACAAAGAGAGAATTATCTGCTATATTTAAACAGTTCTATCGACCCTCATCAAGATCGGAGGAAGTAAAATAGGTGAGTTTTGTATGTGAATTCAAAGCAAAGAGCGACATTCCAAAATAAGAGTTCTGCCATTTTAAAAACCTTAAAATTTTTTATTTATATATATAATCATTATGTGGAAAAAGCTGCATGGGATGCAGGATTACTCTGATAGGTTGGGTTACGCCGTGCTGGGAGGAAGCCTAGCAAACCTTTCTGTGTAACCCAAGTTATGTTGGGTACTAACCTAAGAAAGACAAGGAAGATACTGATGGAACATAATGAGGCACTTTCAGAGTTCACCAGTTAACCAAGTCTATATTTGTCTAGGTAAACTATTAAAGAAGTCTGCGTACCAAATTATTCATTTCTTAACTTAGAAAGATGTCTTGTGGTTCAAAAACTAATTCTCTGATTCTTTTTTCCACCCAATGGATTAAAACACTCCAGTTAATTATTTAATTATCTGTAACTCAGTTTTCAAGCCGATTCAGAGAAGTTGTTCTTGAACCAGACAAAATATTTTGCTGACAGTTTCTCCTGCTGATGGGCGTAGTTAACATTTCGATGGACTAACTTGTACTAACCACGTGTTGCAGAATGTGACCTGCTGTCGTGATTTCAAATCCCACGTACGACTTTTAAAGCCCGAACACACTGAGTGCAGCTTTTCACAAGTCATTACTGAGAGCAGCAGCATGTGTTTGTATTATTACCACATGCCCTGTGAAGTCATCTACCAGGAGTAGTTATTAAATAATGACATCTAAAGTGGTGCTCTAAGGTTTGACTGCAGCGTTCACCAAACCGTATTCAGAATACAGTCAATTTAACAATGTTCTTCTGTCATATGCCACAAAAATATTGTTGGATTCAATTTGCCCTCAGTGTGTTTCAGGCTTTATTTGTCAGGTTGCGACGTCTATTATGTCACAGCGCTTTGTCTGAAGAGTGAAACACGTGTGGCATTGTTAATCCTAAACATTTCTGTATTACCAACATTGTACAGTATGTGTGTTGTGTACGTGTATGACACAAAGTATATTTTCTATTTTCTGTCACGACTGTGTGAAATATTGTAGTTTCTAAGTTTTTTTTATCCATGCTGCACCTTGAAGACATATTTATTTATTTATATAAACTTTATTTTTTGGCTACACTGGAAAAATATTTATCTTTACAAGTAATTTGAATAATTTAATCAGACTTATTAGAAGGAAGGTTTGGATGTGATGTGAAAGGGCTTGTTAAGATGAATTTTTGACGCAGTGAGAGGATCGATTATGCTCAGGCTTTGCTGTGTAGTGCTGTATTTGTGGATGGTGGTGATGTACTGTGTTTGGGGGGGGGGGGCTACGCTCCTCTCATGTAAGTGTTCAGTGTTGTATTCAAAGGTCCAGCTTCTGTCCGTGGCAACACCCACATTTCTCCTTTAATGTGGCACAAACTGAACTTTATTAAATTTGAGTCTAATGTGGATTTAAAATGCTTCTTATTGCTCTGTCCAGTTTCTTATTTATTTATGTGAGATCAGTTTCACATAGATTAACCTCAGATTAACAAGTGAAAAAGTTAAGTGATTGGGGTGCACGGTCTGTGCTACGGGGGCCGTCACACCTACAGGCTGACTACAGCTTTCTCTTGTATGGTTTATTGGGAGGTAAAATTTTATTAAAATCTTTGCTGATTAATGTTAGTGAAACAAATCCAAAGCTTCCATTATGTTTTACTGAACTAAAAAAGGTCAACTCCTGGGTGTGACTGTTCCCTAAAAGACAATATGAAAAGATATAAAACCATATAGCGAGCTACATTATGCACATGTATGAACTCTGTGTACAAAGATAGAAGAGTATAAGTATTCATTTGTGAAATATGCTTTTATTTTTTACCAAAGTACTAGTTATATGTTCTTGTGCACATCCATATTTGTGCTTGGATTATTTTTCTTTTGGGGTGCACATACAGTAAGAGGACAGCAGCGTGCTCGAGCTGATTCTAGCTGAAAAACATCTTTTCACACTGTTCTTTAAATAGTTTTGCTCCTTCTGTCACTAACTAACGCCTCTGTCTCCTCTCACTTTGCCTCCGATCACACTCAGAGTTGTGATAGTAGCAGCAGTAGTAGTAGTTTTGTCAGGTGTTTGGCGGCCATATTGTTTCTTCTATGAGAATTCCTGGTGGTAATGCCGTTGCCATGGCGTCGGTCGCTAACAGTCTAAAAGTCAGCCACTGTAGAGATGCGTTACCTAGCAACGGTGAAGGAGTAACATTCCTACTGTTGTACGTGATAATTTGATGAACATGATAATAACAGTCGACTGTTTCATCTTTAACTTAAAAATTAACTAAAAAGAAATAAAAATTAACAGTAGTTTAAAAATATCTGTTGATAAAATCTATAAATCTATAAAACACTTCCAGACTTTTAATTTGAAATCAGAAACTCTGAAATTAATCACGGATTGAACAACACAAACAGAAAAATGTCTCGTTAACATAGTGTGATTTTAGTTATTCTCTGTTTTGCCCGTGTTCGTTAGTTGTGTATGTTGTTCCTGTGTAATGTCAGTTTGTGTATCATGTACTGTAAGTCTGCTATTTGTGCCTCTCTGCACCTCATGCACACACAGACTGTTATTCAGTGTTCGAACGCTTCTTTTTGCTGTTGTATGTGAGACACTTCATAAGTAGTTTTGTAAGTATTAGGCCTATACTGTCTAAAGTAACATGAAAAGACATTTACACTGTAGGTTTTACATCTAAAAATGTAAATGGCAGGTAGTGAATGTAGTGAGTGGAGTGATTTTAGACACATGCATCGTACTCTAAAGGAAACGCTACAGTAAAGGACATTTACAGGAGGTTTTTTGGATCAAGATGGGACAGTGTAAATTTAAATTGTGTAAATTCAGGTTGTTAAACAGGGTCTCAGTAATGTGCCACGCTGCCCCAACTGGTTTTGTTTTGCTTGTGTTTATACTGTACATACCAGATATAATGTTGTTAAATAAAATATTCATTCATGGAACAGGACTCAGTGTGGTACTGTGGTCTGGATTTGTGGGCTCACATCCATTAAATTACCAGTTAATCAGAATTTAAAGGAAAAACTTTTAACATACATAGTTCACTAACGCAAAGAACTTCTAATATTAACTTCTTAATGTCCATTACTATAATTCAGAGGTAGGTTAAAAGTAGATTATATGTGATAAACTGCACATTAGTTTCTATTTTCCTATTAATTAAAAAATACAAAAATAATATTGTTACAAATTCACAAGTACTTATAGTGGCAGGAGTACACAGACTCAGTACTCACTAAGTAAAAGTGTAAGTATTTGCTTTAAAGAAAAGACTAAAGTTTTTCAAACTTTATTTTTTAATAAGCACCTTCACCTCTGTGGAAGTCAACTTCCACCACTAAGATAAAAGATAAAGAGGAAAAGCTTCAACAATGGGATAAAAAGTCAAAACCTTGACTTGAATTATTAAGTTGAAATGATGACATAAAAAAACAAAGACACTTTTTTATCATATGTTTGACGTTATTTTTCGTTCTAGTGGCAGAATTGGACTTCCATATTCAAATCTATCTGATGTATTCAGGAATGTGTCCCTGTGATGAACATGAATAAAGATGAATACATATGAACTCTGATGACATATAGTTATAACAGTGAGGACCTGATTCACCTGTGTCCCACAGGTTCCTCACAGCTGATGTTGATGTGTGTCCTGTGCACCACGGTCCCTGGTTCGGCTGTGATTACAGGTATGTACCGGGGGCCGGGGGCCGGGGGCCGGGGTCCCCCTCTCCCCGGCAGCAGCTCCGTCATCCCGTTGCGCCGGAAAAGGCAGAGCAGCGGAAAAAGGAGGCGTTGCCCTCCAACAACACATCAGCTGCAAATTTATGCAAAACAGTAAAAGCAGTGCTGCTGCTGCTGCTGCTGCATCCGTCCTGCAGAGGAGGAGAAGGAGCAGCAACAAACTGCACGTTGATTAAAAAGCCTGCGGAGTCCACCGGCGTCGTTTCCAGCCTGTAGCCGGTGCAGGAGGAGGCTCCAGACCCGGACCGGTGACGGTAAGGACGGAGCGAGGAGCCCCGTGAAGGAGCCAGACAACAGCAGCAGCTAGCGGGATGCTAGGAGGAGTAGCCTCCGGTGGATCCAGCGTTAACTGGTCTGATGCACGGGGGGCAGCTAGCTCACGTTAGCTCGGTGTTTGTCTGCACAGAGGGAGGGGGGCATTTAGCTGGTGCAGGGGCGAGCTACGGGGGACAGACCGTGCTGGGACAGGAGGGGGAGTCATGGTGGGAGGGGGGTCCTAATGAAGTCTGCAGGCATGGGGGGAGAGATCCATCCAGAGCCAGTGCAAACTGCAATCAACAGTGTGTGTGTGTGTGTGTGTGTGTGTGTGTGTGTGTGTGTGTGTGTGTGTGTGTGTGTCTGCAAATAAAACAACAGAGATCAGAGGAAAAATAAAAAAAAATAAAAATAAAACAACAGTTAGATAAAAATAAAAATAAATAAAACAACAGAGATCAGAGGAAAAATAAAAATAAAAAATAAATAAAACAACAGAGATCAGAGGAAAAATAAAAAAAATAAAAATAAAACAACAGAGATCAGAGGAAAAATAAAAAAAATAAAAATAAAACAACAGTTAGATAAAAATAAAAATAAATAAAACAACAGAGATCAGAGGAAAAATAAAAATAAAAAATAAATAAAACAACAGAGATCAGAGGAAAAATAAAAATAAATAAAACAACAGTTAGATAAAAATAAAAAATAAATAAAACAACAGAGATCAGAGGAAAAATAAAAAAATAAAAATAAAACAACAGTTAGATAAAAATAAAAATAAATAAAACAACAGAGATCAGAGGAAAAATAAAAATAAAAAATAAATAAAACAACAGAGATCAGAGGAAAAATAAAAATAAATAAAACAACAGTTAGATAAAAATAAATAAAACAACAGAGATCAGAGGAAAAATAAAATAAATAAAAATAAATAAAAATAAAACAACAGAGATCAGAGGAAAAATAAAAATAAAAAATAAATAAAACAACAGAGATCAGAGGAAAAATAAAAAAATAAAAATAAAACAACAGTTAGATAAAAATAAAAATAAATAAAACAACAGAGATCAGAGGAAAAATAAAAATAAATAAAACAGTTAGATAAAAATAAAAAATAAATAAAACAACAGAGATCAGAGGAAAAATAAAAATAAATAAAACAACAGTTAGATAAAAATAAAAAATAAATAAAACAACAGTTAGATAAAAATAAAAAATAAATAAAACAACAGAGATCAGAGGAAAAATAAAAATAAAAAATAAATAAAACAACAGAGATCAGAGGAAAAATAAAAAAAATAAAAATAAAACAACAGTTAGATAAAAATAAAAAATAAATAAAACAACAGAGATCAGAGGAAAAATAAAAATAAAAAATAAATAAAACGACAGAGATCAGAGGAAAAATAAAAAAAATAAAAATAAAACAACAGTTAGATAAAAATAAAAAATAAATAAAACAACAGAGATCAGAGGGAAAAAAAACAAAAAAAAAAACATAAAAATAAAAAATAAATAAAACAACAGTTAGATAAAAATAAAAAATAAATAAAACAACAGTTAGATAAAAATAAAAATAAATAAAACAACAGTTAGATAAAAATAAAAAATAAATAAAACAACAGAGATCAGAGGAAAAATAAAAATAAATAAAACAACAGTTAGATAAAAATAAAAATAAATTAAACAACAGTTAGATAAAAATAAAAAATAAATAAAACAACAGAGATCAGAGGAAAAATAAAAATAAAAAATAAATAAAACAACAGTTAGATAAAAATAAATAAAACAACAGAGATCAGAGGAAAAATAAAAATAAAACATAAATAAAACAACAGAGATCAGAGGAAAAATAAAAATAAAAAATAAATTAAACAACAGTTAGATAAAAATAAATAAAACAACAGAGATCAGAGGAAAAATAAAAATAAAAAATAAATTAAACAACAGTTAGATAAAAATAAATAAAACAACAGAGATCAGAGGAAAAATAAAAAATAAATAAAACAACAGAGATCAGAGGAAAAATAAAAATAAAAAATAAATCTAACAACAGTTAGATAAAAATAACAGTAAAAAATAAATAAATCTAACAACAATTAGATAAAAAATAACAGTAAAAAATAAATAATACAACAGTTAGATAAAAAATAAATAAAACAAAATCTAACAACAGAGCAAGAAAAGCAAAAATAGAAAAATTTTAATTAAATCTAACAACAGAGCTCAGAAGAAAAATTAAAATTAAATTTTAGTCAGTAGGAATTGCAGCACAGACACTGTAAAATAAAAACGTCGCACCCAGGATGGATCTAGTGAGCAACTTGAAGACATATCAAAGTTTGTTTAGCTCTGATCTGCTTCTTTAGGGTTTTTATACGGTTGGTATTAATATCAGCTTTAGTCCAGTTTTGGTTGCACTGCAGACAATCAACAAATGTCTGTTAATCTGAATGCTTCGTGTGTGTTGTTTATATTTAAATGCAGAGTTTTTAGTTTAACCATCAGCTGCAGTCGGAATTGGTTTTTTTTTTTTTCTTTTAATGTGGATATTATATGTGGTACGTCTGTGATATTATGGAGAAAAATTAACCTCAGTACCAGATCTGATAACATTTACTGTATTTCTATACAACAACATGTAACTGTTATACAACCAAATGAACTTATGAATATCTGAAAACATTAGCATATATTAACAGAGTCTGTGTCAACCTGATGCAAATTTAACACTTTCATGGACAAATGTCACAAATTTTCACAGATTAATTTTGATACCTATGAAAACGTCTCTCTTTAATAGTTGAAGATTATAAATACCAACAGAAAAAAGGTACAAATAAACATTTTTTTAGCACATATTAATAATTATAATAAAATGAATTCTTCTTTTAAAAGGTATGAGCAGCAGGTGATGCTGAATTAAACACAGTGAGCCTGAATTCTGACCATGTGCCAGATAATGGTCAAACAAAAAGATGGAAGAGGAAAAAAGTTGTTTCACTGCAAAATAATTCATTTCAGTGAAGCCAGGATCACATCAGTCAGTGCTAACGTCCACCACCCAGTCAAATATTGACTCAGTGTAACAGACTGAGTGAGGAGTGGTGTTTGTCAGGAACAGTGAGTGTGTGAGTGAGTGTGTGAGTGAGTGTGTGAGTGAGTGTGTGAGTGAGTGTGTGAGTGAGTGTGTGAGTGTGTGTGAGTGTGTGTGTGTTTCCATTGGTGTTTGACTGATGTTCCGCTCCTCTGCGTCCTCTGCAGCCATGGAGACAGATGGCGACCAGAACCAGCAGGGGGCCTCGGCCAATGGGAGTGCTGCGTCCGGGGCGAGCTCCCGCCCCTCTCCGATGAATTCCATGTCTCTGTATGAAAGGCAGGCGGTGCAGGTAGGTGAGGCTAGCATTAAATTCACCTTAAACAAACTGATATTTGCGTGTTCCCATTAGGATCCTCCAGTTTTGTGAGCATCATACATTTATAGACGTCACCTTGAGCTCGAGCAACTTTTTCACACACTTCTTATTGAATGATAAGAGCAACAGTTGCATCTCTAATCAACAGCACAGTTACTTATCTGCCTCGAGTTTATAGGTTAAAACAATAACTGCAGTGAACTTATTAAAAACGAGCATGTGAGCAGGTCTAAAATAATCAAATCAATCAAAACGTTCCTAATTAGTCAGTGTTTCTGTTTTCTGTGCTGCTGCTGATTCAGTCAATCTGCTGCGTTGCACGAAAAACAGTTGCTGATTTCTCAGTGACATTTGAGGCCTCCTGGCAACTTAATCTGCTTTGTGAAGAAACATTTATTGTCTTTTTATGTCGTGTTTGTTCAGGTTTCAGCAGACCTGTTCTTACTTTCCCAGCTGCTTTAATAACAAACAGGCAAAATGCTGCAGATGTTGTTGCAGCTGTTTGCTGTACGTGCAGTGAGATTAACGAGTGCTGGGTGTTATATTATATGGGGGAGTGATAAGGTTATACTAAACTTACAAATGCTGCTAAACTTACTTTATGTTTTGGTCCTTGTCTCCGTTTCATGCAGAGGATGATGATTCAGTAGCACAGTGGAGAGAGTGTGAAGATGCACGTGCTTGTCTTTATAAATCAGATTCATTTCGTAAGTCAGTGGACAGACGGTGATGGAGAGCAACCGAATCAGAGAAAGGGGCTGAAAGAGTCTTGCAGGGTGTGATGGAGCCACTGTAATATTCTCGGGCTTCTGTCACCCTGCACAGCCATCTGTCTTTGTCACCCTGCAAACACTAATCCAGCCCGCCGCGCTCGCTTTCATCCAACAACTTATTACAGTACGAGCTTCAGCTCATACATCAGGCAGCTGGCAGGAGGGCTGCTACTGCTGCTACGCCCCCAATTTCTGCTCTCTCTGCCCTTGTTTCTCTTCCTTCTCTCCTTCTTTCTCTCATTTTTCATGGCGCTGCACTTATTTCTCCTCACATCTCTCCTCCCATGTGTTATTTTGGTCTGGTTGTTCTTCTTTTCATCCTCCCTCAGTATATCCTCTTTACTTCTCACTCTGTGTCTTATTCATGTCTGCCTTTCTTTTATGTCCGGTAACCTCTCTGTCCAGTCACTTTACTGTCTCTTCATTTTTCTTTTCTCCTCCTCCCTGCAGGCCCTGCAGGCGTTACAGAGGCAGCCAAATGCAGCGCAGTACTTCCAGCAGCTGATGCTGCAACAGCAGATCAACAATGCCCAGCTGCAGAACCTGGCTGCTGTCCAACAGGTAAAGGTGTGTGCATGTCAGTTCAATTCTTAATTTCACTGTGACTACGATTTGTGTAAAATTACTTACTTATTTGAATGTGGGGAGGGTATGTAGAAGTGTAAGTTCTATTGCTTCCACTTTATTGTAAGTTCATAAAAGGGCTGTGCAGAGCTTGGTGAAGTGTAGCAGAGAAACTGGGAACCAGTTAAAGTTAATACATTTAGTTATAAAAGTGTTAGAAGAGGAACCCAGCAACTGTTAAAATCACTAGAAAAAGATGAGGTTGTGGTTGAAGGGTCTGGTTGGCTGAAGTGAGACATTGGAGCACATGAGGAAAAATGCTACTTGAAAAATAAAACTAAAAAGTCACAGGATGTTTTCATGTTGTAATAAATAAAGAATCTGCTGTGATTGCTTAGTTCGATTTATGGGTCTACTGTGATATTTAGAAAAAGCAGATCTGGGAATTATTGAGGTGACATGTAGCTCAGTTGGTAGTGCGGTCATCTGTAAACCTCAGGGTCGGTGGTTTGACTCCCGGTTCGTCCTGGCTACACGTCGAGGTGTCCTTGGACAAAACAACAACACCCCACAGTAGCTCAGTCATCTCCTGCAGCTGATCTCTTATGAAATTTTTGTTGTAAAACTCTTCCTCTTCCTCTTCCTCCAGGCAACTCTGGCTGCCAGTCGTCAGTCTAGTTCTTCCAGCAGCAGCTCGTCTCAGACCACCAGCACCACAGCTGTATGTCTTGTTTTTTTTTTTTGTTTCTGTGTTTTAACCAAATGAACGTCTCGTTGTTCCTGCTTAAAGGAGCACAGCAGCACACAGTTCTTTTCATAGACTTGTTCTTAATGCAGGCTGCATTTTGTAATTTAACGTTTCATTTTACACCTTCTTACGAGACTGAAAACTAATTACTCAAGTTGTACACTTTCCATTCTACAGGCCAGTGTAACATCTGGAGCAGGGTCCACAACCAGCAGCCGTCCCATGGGCGCTTCAGCAACGTCCACAATCAGCCAGTCAGTGGTGCTCAGTGGGACGGCAGGGGGGCAGGGACAAATGTACCTGAGGGTGAGCTTCACCAAACCTCTCTGAGGATCAGTGATTGACATCAGCGTCATGTCCAAAGTGTCGGTTCAGTGACTGTGTGTGTGATGGTTCTTCTGACCTCCTGCAGGTCAACCGCTCCCTGAGGGCCCCCATCTCTCCACAGCTCATCTTCATGCCCGGCAACACGGCAACGGCTGCCATGGCAACCGTCGCCCAGCAGCCACAGGCTCAGCAACAGCAACAAGAAGTGACACCATCTTCCTCTGCCAGCAGCCAATCAGATAATGATCAGGTTTGTGGAATAAAGGTCTTAATGATTTTAATGACAACTGACTTTGTCCCTTTCATTAACTTTGTGTTACGCTGCAATGTTCCTTTATCTGTGTAGGTGCAGAATCTAGCCGTGCGAGGCGTGTCCAGTCCCAAAGCCGTGGGTGTAAAGACTGAAGCCCCAGAGAGGAGTGACTCGGGTAAAGAAGAACAGAAAATCAAACCTGTTTGACTCTTCGTCCTGCTTCTGTCCAGTAATATGAAAACTGAAAAGAATAACAATGGAGGGATGAAGAGTCTTCAGTCAAACTAGTCTTTCTGTGATGCTGGACACTGTGATGCTTCGAGCTAAATGCTAACTGAAGCGTGCTCACACTGTACGGCAGCAGAGATCACGCTGTGAATGTGATGTTGATGCTTGTTTTATTTGTTGAATGCTGAAAACTTGTTTTTTTCTGTTTCCTCTGTTGTTGTTTTTTTCACAGCTGCTTATTCTCTGGTCCAAAACTCCCACCAGTCAAACCCCCAGTCCCCCACTAAGCCCAGCCAGCCTCAGTCCCAGCCCCCCCACATCAAAATCCCCACCTACCCTCAACCCACCAACCTCAAAGCCCATCCCTCTTCCTCGTCTGGTGCATCCTCCTCCTCCTCGTCCTCCACCTCCTCCATCCCTCTCTCCCAACTCCTGCTTCACGGAACCCGGACCCTCACCACAGGAACCACAGCTCCCACAGCAGCACACACTCTGGTCCTGACATCCAACACAGCATCTCAGCCCCACGGGTACCCGGTTGGCACGGCAACCATCAAACCAGCGGTCAACGCTCAGACTCTGGTGGTGCAGCCTCTGCAGAAGACCTCTCTAGGTGGAGAGAAATCAGGCCACGGCAACGGACCCATCCCCATCCAACCTAAAACTCTGCAGGGGCTCCGCCTGCCCCTCCAGCTGCCTTCTAGGAACCCTCCTCCCATCCTACCTGCTCCCCCACCTGCCACCAGCTCTAACCAGCCTCCCCAGCCGCCACACATCCCAGTACAGATCGTGGGAGCCCGGCAGAGCACGCTGGGAAACGCCCAGGCTCTGGCTCTGGCCAGGGGCAGCTGCAGCCAGGACGGAGCGGCCGTCCTCAGCAGTTCGTCCAGCTTGCTCACCATGGTGGCATCCATCGCTTCCAGAGAGGGCGGAGTCGTGGGCAGAGGGGTGGGGCTAAAGACGCTTCAGTCCCCCCAAGAGGCTCCTCCGTTGGCTCAAGTGTCTCAGGTGCATCCACAGGCCAATCAAAGCTCGGCGCAGAGTCAGAACGGACCTCTGGCTTCCAGCCCTGCCTCCTCTCAGTCCACCACCATTTTGTCTCCTCCGTCCTCGCTGTCTCGCTCCTCCCTCCCCCTCCCCCTGACGACTGAGGAGCAGAGAGGAGCGTCAGCTGCTGTGACCGCCAATGGAGACTCGGCTGGAAGTCAAACACCACAGGTCAGTGGCTCATTGTGAAACAACCAAAGTTTCCACATCTGCTTCATGTCCCTAAATCTCTGCTCCTTTTCTGTGTGTGTGTGTGTGGGGGGGGGGCTCTTAAAGGTCTCTGACAGTCTACACAGCAAATGTGACAACTTGATTTTGTAAAATTTGAAACTTTGGCAGATGTGTCCACATTGTCCACGTTATGTCCACATGTGAGGAAGCAGTTGACATCATACACAGCCTTGCAGCGGTTTCCATGCACAGTGGTAATGAACTGCAGCGGGGCTTCTGCAGAGGCAGTGAAGAAGAAAAAGATTTAAAATAAAAAAATTAACAGCAAGAAGCATAACTTTATGTTAGCTAAAAGAATGAATAGCATTAACGTATTATATCTAATACGTATATATTTTAAGGGAAAGCAGATGACTGGTTCTCTGAAGAGGAAATCAGACTCTAATTCAGCCAGTGATGAAGTTGGACCCTCTCCCCCACGGATCCAGTCGGTCAGAGAACACACCTCTGCAGTTCCAGCTAACCCCACTGAAGCAGGTAACAGCAACACAGGTATATGTGCACACCTCCATACTTGATAATTTTACCTCTTTAGACTTCAGTCAAACCAGTTTACACTACAATCCGCCGCCACCTTTTTAATCTGTGCCCTCAATCAGTCACTTTAAATTTCAGAATGCTTGGTTCTATATTACTCTCCACTATTTACTGGCTGCACATGTGATGTAAACTTTCCACTTCCTATACTTCACTCCCTTCGTCATTGCTCAGTCTATATTTTTTTAAAATACATTTGCAGTTTCACGTCATATTTGTCAAAGTAAGTGGATTTTAACTTGAATTTTAACCAAAGTCTTCATTTTGTCTCACTCGGCACACGCAGCTAATAAAACAGATTCTCATTCTAACAACGTGAGACTGGTTTAACACAATTTAACACCTCCAGGTTCTGCTCCTCCTCCTGCTCCTCCTCCTCCTCCAGCATCCTCCTCTCCCTCTCCAGTGCTGTCGGTGTCCCGTGGGGGCTGCGGTCAGGCAGAGAGGGCTCCTCCTCCTCAAGCCGTGGTTAAACCAAACGTCCTTACACACCTCATTGAGGGCTTTGTCATCCAGGAAGGAGCAGAGCCTTTCCCTGTGAGTACACAGGAGTTTCTAATAGTTTCTAATCTCCTCTGGCAGTGTAATACAACTGTTTTCCTTTAGTCATAGTGTCGTCTAGAGACAGGCGCCAACTTCACCTTTGCTAATAGTTCTGTTATTGCACCAGCAGCAAACATCACACTATAGCCCTCTTATTGTGCTGTCACACACAGTAGCAGCGAATCCTTTTCTAAAACCTTTATGGACTTTGTTTTGTGTGAATGTGACAAATTATTTGGCTTCTTCTCGGTGTAGGCTCCTATTTTTAGGTTGCGGTCTGTCTGTAGCCTAGTTACAAGTCTGACACAGTGAGACATCATCTATATGTTGCTATTCAAAGCTGTGGTGCTGCAGAGATTGTTGTATCTGATGAAAAAACATTCTAAAAGATTACTACTACCATATAGATCTATATTAGTTCTTAATTTGCGTTCACAGTGGTCTAAACAAAGGTCTTCATTTGAGATCTGATCTGTTTAAACCTGCATAAATCTTTCAGACAATATACACTTTGGTGTCTTTGGTGTATAGTCACTGAGCTTTTTTTCTTGATTGACAGGTGTGTGGTCCAGTAAAAGACTCGGCTGGTGAGGATTTAACTAATGACAGTCCTGACACCAACCAGTCAGAGACTGTTACAACAGCAACAGGTAACAGCCAGACTGCTGTGAGAGTACTGCTCCCGTCCAGTGTTTGTGGCTTGAAAATTACTGTTTTTTGCTTCGATTTTGGTTTTTGCATGACAATAAAGATCAGAACTGAACTAAAGTAGACATTCAAGTTGGAAAAACAGTGTTAGATTTTATCCCTCAGTTGCTTTTTTTAGGATTTGAGCTGTAAGCACTAAAAACACAGCACGTTAAAATATTAGGAGTCCCCAAAATACATTTAAATTCACTTGTTAGCATCATATGGTTAAAGATTTTAACAGCAGTATTTTACTTAGCGTAAGTTTTAATTAACTATTAAGTTTTAATTTGCACTTTCCAGATAACAGTCCCAATTAACTAGTTAACCTTGACAACTTGACAAGGAAACTTGGAAACTATTGGCAGGAGTTAAAATTTTGCAGCTAAATGACCCTCGTTTGTTTGTCCGAGTTGAGCCACAGAAACGCTCTGGGGTTTAAATTACAACCTTCAAACTGGGAATTTCCCAACTCTGACTGTAACTGAGTGGTTGTTTCTCAGCGACGCAGACGAAAGCTGAGTTTACTTGTGTAACATATTTTATCGTGGTCAAACTGTAAAAATGTCCCATTTACCATCTGCTCTGTTCTCATTTCAGTGCTGAAATGCGAGTACTGTAAAAACTTTGCTCCAGCCAGCCAGTTCAGAGGCACCAAACGATTCTGCTCCATGTCTTGTGCCAAGAGGTACTACAACACGCATGAGATATAGTGTTCACAGTGGAAGCCATGTGAGAAATCACTGTTCTGTCACACTGTGAAGTGAGATACACCTTCTCTACTTATGAAAGAGAAAATAAAATGAAATATTTATTTAGCTATTTGGTTCTATTTTTAATCATTTTACTTCCAGTTTCCAGAGGTTTAGTTCAAGGGCTTGTGCCATAAAGTGAGATTAGTGGGTTATCCAGCTAACTTGAGGTTTATCCCAGGTTTTCTGGTATCCCGAAGCTGCCTCAGGGAGTGATACATATTGTTGTAGTTGACTCAAATCATTTTACTTTTTTGGCTTTTCATTTGTCTCCGTAGTTTGAATTTTAATTTTTAAATTTTCACTGCAACTAGACTAACAAGACTCTGTGATGATAGTTTGTCCTTTATTAAAAAGATAATCCACATACTGTTATATATTTTCTATGATTGTCAATGGAAAATACTGTTTTAATTCTAGTCGTTTTTTATTCTACAGCAGATTAACAATAAACAGTTCCTAGTAAGTCTTGCTGTTTAATCTTTTTTAAGTGCTTCATTCATGTCTCTGGTGATGTTTCCAATTGACAAATCCACCTTTTCCTCATGAACACTTAATAGTGGTGCAAGCCCTTAGGTTTCAGGATTCATCTGAAAACCTTGTCTGTGTAATCTTAGACTGTGAAACCCTCTTTGTGTAACTGAACCCCTCAGATTTCCAACTTCCCAAAACAAACACGTCAGACGAAGTGTGACAGTTATGTGTGAATTCCCAGGTGGCTACAGCTGAATTATGTCACAGCGTGTATGTTTTCTCTTTGTCATGTTTTATTTTTGTGTTTGAATTCTGTGAAAGTGCCACCTCATCCACAGAAAAACAACATGTACACTTCTGTGTGTTTTCATGTTAAATCTGTGTCCAGGTACTTTTGTTGGTTCATTTTAAAATGTACTTTTTATCTATTATGTTCTGTTTGACTATATAAACAATGCTTTCTTATGCATTGTTTGAAACTATATGCTAACAGCATATGATTTTACATTTTATGCTTCTGCTTCTGCATTTGTCCCTTTGCCCTCTACATGTGTATAGATTCTATACAGTGGATGGTGCAAAGAGATTGTACTGTACTGTATGTGTTGCTCGTCTTGGCTTCAGTACCGTATATGTCACTCTTTGTCTACGATACAGTATGTATTGGTTCCCCAGGTACAACGTCAGCTTCAGGCAACACTTCTGCATGCGACAGGGTCAAGGACAAGGCCAGGATCACACTCGGGATCGGGATCGAGGCCAAGGTCACCTCTCCAACTCAGACGAGGACGGAGGCATCACCAGGCGGAGGGTTCCCCGCAGGACCAGCTCAGAAATAGCCAGTGCCAAGATAGCAGGGAGACCGATACCTGTCAAGGTGAGCCAGGGCTTATGTGGATCAAATAAAACAATAGAAAACTATTTAATCCTCTGGAGGTTTTTAATGTTGGAGAAACAATTACGTTGGCCGATGTTAGCAAGTCAGAAATGCAGAACAAGTGGTTTGGAAACGGTATCGTACAGAGCATAGTTTGACCAGAGTGCTCTGAAAGGAAGTACTAGTCAAAAAGTTTGTATTGTCGTTCTCTAATAATAAAATAGTTCCTAATAAAATTGGGAATTCCGTATCAGAATCAGAAATTCCAGCGCACTCGGGTGCAGCCTTGATCTTCATTTATTAACAAAAGTCCATAAACAAATTTCTGCTGTTAACTTTTGCTGTTTTTCTGATCCAGTTCAACCACCTGGTGGAGGGATAAGCATTCGGCTTAAGTGACACTGGTTTAGGTTGTCACCTGCTTCAGTTTTCTTGCAGTGAGCCCACAGACTGAAGAAGGCGTCTTTCGTGCCTTTGCTCACAGCCTCCTCTGCTTCTCCTTCCCACAGTGCCATTCAGAGTCCAGCCATTCGGACGAGGAGTCCAGTGGAGAAGAGGATGAAGACGACCCCATGTCCCTTTCACCTGCCTCTTCAGCTTCTTGCCACCAGCCGCCTCCCCCGCTTCCGGCAGAGAGCTCTGCACCCAGCTGCCTCCCTGCTAGCCCTTCCCAGTGGAGTGTGGAAGATGTGTCACAGTTTATATCCTCACTGCAAGGTTAGAAGCCCTTCAAATTAAAACACTCACACTGATTGCGTCTGTTTTACTCTAGCTCAGTCAGAGGTCTCTGTTGTATGTCAGTTCTTTATTTGTGTTTGTCCTCTCTCTCGTCCCTGTAGGCTGTGAGGAGCTCGCCTCCCAGTTCCTGTCACAGGAGATTGATGGACAGGCCCTTTTGCTGCTGAAGGAGGAACATCTCATGTCGACCATGAACATCAAGCTCGGTCCCGCCCTCAAGATCTG
Organism: Anabas testudineus; assembly: GCF_900324465.2. Taxonomy (NCBI): domain Eukaryota; kingdom Metazoa; phylum Chordata; class Actinopteri; order Anabantiformes; family Anabantidae; genus Anabas; species Anabas testudineus. The sequence goes on from NC_046620.1 coordinate 3,115,835, forward strand.
CGCCCACATCAACAATCTGAGAGACTGATATAATCCACCACGCAGAAAAGTCAAGTTCTGGGCTTTCCTCCCAAACTCCTGTTTTGTGCTCCTGTTTAAATATGGAACTGGTTCCAGAGGAGCTTAAGTCCTGCAGGTGAATGTATGTAGTACAGGTCATATTCAGTAACAAAGGCAAGGCTCTTAAGCCCAAACTGGAGCTGCAGCACTTGAATCTGTTGTTGCTATGTTCCCTGTGTGTCCCTGGGTGGGTGCGTGTGTGTGTGTGTGGGTGTGTGTTCACCGCATTTTCAATCGTCACATTTGCACAGAAACGTTGTCAGTTTCTTGCAAATCCCTCTGTGAGCTGCAAAACACTACTTAGGCAAACACGTACTGTATGCCTCCAAAAATGCTGTCTCTGCACAAAATCCATATTCTTTCAGAAACAGTTTTTACCAAGCGATTTTATTTTTTATTTAACATGCACAATTTCAATCTTATGTCAGTCATAACAAATCATAAATGAAGGTTTTGAATGTATTTTCAATGATGAAATCACTTGTAATTTTTAATGAGCAAATTAGGAAAAAGATTTCATTTACAGTATTGCACAGGATTTCACATTTTCAGTAATAAAAACAGATGGGACTTTCACAGACCTTAACCTACAAAGAACCCCGTTATCAGAGAGGTTGGGACTTTTTCTAAGATGCAAACTTATTTATCTGGCAACAGCACAAGAAAAGATTTTCAGTGACTAATTTAATTGTAGTTTGTAAATATAAGTAAAGTTGGAGTTTGAGGCCTGATCACACTCAGAGTTTAACAAAGTTCATGCTTACTGCTGTGTTACATCATCTTTCCTTTTACTTAGACTTTTTAATTGTTTTTGAACTGAGGACACTTATTGTTAGTTTTCTAAGTGAAATAATCGCTCATTCCTACTGGATACAATACTTAGTTTCATACTTCCATACATTTTCTACACTTTGTGTAATAGAGTTTTCTTGTTTTCCTTCTTTACCCAGTCATAGTACATCAACATAGGCATCAAACTCTAGATTAGCTTATAAAATAACATTTTTCAAAAACTTTTGAAATCTCTGCTTTTCAGATAAATAGCTAATTCACAAATCACATAATTAGTTTTTTTTATTGCATTTTAGAAAAAGACCGTTTATTTCTGGGTTTGTAGATTCAGGTTTTACTAAAAGGAAACGATAACAGGAAAAAACATATAAAAGAACATAATTATTTCATTTAATATATCCTATTGTTCAGGAAAGTTGTTTAAAAAAAACCTGCCCTCTCTCTTAGCTCTTAGCTTCAAATTCAGGATTCTATATTTTTTTTAGAGGTTCTAGATTAGCACTCATTGCTTTTTATGAAACCTGTTTTTGTTTGAAGCCCCTTCAGCTGGTTTAAAGTCAACACAGGACTTAAGACAGAAGTGCAGATAGGAAACATGCAGCATTTGATTAATTTACATTTTAAATTACCGTTTATTTTATTATCAAAAAGTATTGTGCAAGGGGAGCTCTCAGATTTATGTATATGTAATAAGCTGGAACTTTCAACACCATAATGGTTTTTGTATGAATAGGCGTCATCATCATCATCATCATGTGTAAATGGTGACACTTTCATTTTGGAAACAGTAACTTACAGGGTACAGTGAGGGTACAGGGTAGAAGCTGCAGAAATACTAAGAGTCAGAGTCCTCAAGGATCGGAGAGCATTTTATATTACAATGGGAAAAATAGTGCAAAAACAGTGTTATTTATGATTTTCTCATACAGAGCAGTCGACAAAAACACTGTTGGGTTTTTTTTGTTTGTTTTTTTTTACTGAGAACGTACCGTTCTCTGAAGATCTATAACCTGCAAAATCTGTGATTATTTTGTTTTGTTAGGCAATTCAGTGTCGCCCTTTATCAAATGGTACAACCAGCTGCTCTTGAGCTGTCTGACAGTGTGAGCAAAGGGAAACAACATGGACTTGTTTCAAAGAAAAAGATGGATATGAAATGAAAAAACATAGACAGTCCATGTAGAATAACATGCTGGTAGACACGTGGACCTATGTTAAAAACATCATACCTAAATCTAAATGAATGAATGTGTGATTGAGAAAACCTTAATCTATACTGTAATAAGTGTACAGTTTGCCTTTATATTTAAATGCACATTTGTTTGCGGGACTGCCTTGTTTAAGCTTTTTACTGTAGAAGTTTTCTCATGTTATCTTTACGTGAACCTTGTGGCCTTTCTCACTAGTCTCTTCTGTAGGTTTAGATGAGGATTACCTGTTTTTTAACTGCTTGTCATATCATTCCTTGTTTTATATTAGTGCTTAATTTTTTTACAATTGTTATTTCAAGCAAAGACATTTGTTGCCTTTCCCAAAAAGCGTGACTGAATAGTAGCTACCTTAATCAAGGAAACCTGCCGTCTTCCTCATAGCTTTGTCACATAGCGTGTAACCACCAACAGTATTTACTGTACCTGTCTAGTTAGCTATCTTTGGCTTCATTGTTAGTGACTGTGGCTATTACAGTATTTTCTTTCCAAAAGAATGATAGTCTTTCATAGCTGTGTGTTTTTATATTTCGTAGTCGCCCCCGGATTTTGGAGTCTTTAAATCTGCAGGTTTTGCAGCGTATCATGAAGACCAAAAAAAAAAAAGCACTTGTACTACATTACAAGCATTTACTATTTCTAGCTGGAGACATTGCAGTTCTGCAGTGGGTCCCAGTGTAACATTTGTTAACCGGCCGGCTGTTGTAACATTATTCATTCAATTATCAATCTCCCGAGAAGTAGCACTTTTCTCACAAAATGACAGCTGATTCTGCAAAGGTTTTCTTTTTTTTATGAAGCATCTATGTCAGAATCAAAATGCCTTTGTTTGCAATAATGAGAAACTGCAAAATCTTGGAGAGACTCAGTTTGATGAGGAGAGGTTACCAAAATTATCATGCAAATAAATAATGAAGGAACTGTGTGATGCTTGTGTTTTCATTTTTGATATGGGAGAACTAAGGTGTAAAAGGTGTATATTACAGTCTTTGCTTTCAGTCTGCACCCACAACTCTGGCAAATGAGAAAAGACCATATCTGGTTTGTAGGTGTTGCGTTTTCATGTGTTATTATTTTTTCTTTAGCATTGCTTGAAACTGATCAGTTGCTAATATTGCAAGTCGGGGCTTGACTGCACAGTTCACACAGTGTGGGAATCCCAATATAAACAGGACCTTTAAATAAGTACTGTGTAGAAATATTTCCACTTTGTTTTTCCATGTGACATTTGATCATCAGCTGGATTGCATTCGTCTATTTACTATCTTCACAAACAACTCTTTTGGTACTGTTGAAAAGTGCAGAAAACATACATTTTTTAATATTCCTTCAATATATTAAACCTTTAAGGTATATTTCCAGTCCATATATTATGCATATACAGTAAGATGTGCACCCACTCTGTTTGTGGTCACTACACACTCTTCTGTTGTCTGTGTACCCAACTGTTTACCATATTAAAATAAAACAACTAATGCTATGTGCTTTATAATGCTATTTTCCAGAAGTACCAACAACAATTTATGAAATATTATTTCTAAGGTGCGATTTTGAATAAAGTTCTTCTTCAGTAGTTCTTCATCTTTGCAGCAACATCCCTGAGTGATGGCCCTTCAGCCAATCAAAACACAGCATAGTTGTACGCATCTCCATATCCCGCCTCTCTCAGGTATCTCTCGGTGTTTATTGGTTCAGCCACTGTAATAAGTGTCCTCTCATTGGCTGATTGCTCTCCCGCCTGAAGCGTCCGGATCAGATTAGACATGGAGAGACGTTGTTGTGAGTTCCACTGACAGCAGGACTTTATGATGGAGTACCTGGCAGTAAGAGAGAGATAAAACACGTTTCAATTAAGAAACCCTGCGAAAAAAGATTGTGTATGTCGGTACTTAGTTTAGAAATACATTATCCCGTTGGGAGGTCTGGAACTAAAAAGCTAGCTAGCTGACAAGCTACCGTTAGCCGTTGGCCATTGGCTAACTCTAACCTGGCTAACGTTACCTTATTTAAGTTTAGCGCCAAATTGTTGACTTAAATATTGTATGAAAACCCAAAAAAGTGGTTTAAAAATCTCATTTCTTTTTTGACTCATCCTAACATCTGGGTTCTTCACAGCATTAACTGTTTCATTGCAACTCTTTACTACAAATTAAGCTAGTTAGCCGGCCGCCATGTTTGTTTTGATTGAGTTGACACTTGGGGAAAAAACAAATTAAAAACAGTGTAATAACTATTTTAACCTTCACCTGTTAATCCTTACAACACCTGTTTTAAAGATTTCAGGTTGTATCTTACAGTGAGCTGGAGCAGGCAGCTGGCCGTTTGAGATGCTTTCCCCTTTGGAGATACTGTAGAAGTTCAGTCGACAAGACCTGAGCAAATGGTGGGTCACCTGTTTACATAGAATTACTACATGTATTAGAAGGAAAACCATTATATATCCATAGTATCTGTTTTGTCTGTATTACAGGTCAATTCTCATTCTTAATAAAAAACCTAACTTGTTATATTGAATTAAACACTCACCCAATGTGACCATTTCATAGAGAAGAACGCCAAAGGACCATCTGTGTGAAAAAAAGTTATCTAAGTGTATCATGTCCATAAAAAGGATATGACCTTAGTATTATATTACCTATTAAAATACATGGGTTACAGTTTTGGTGTAGAATCCACATGTTGTCTTTGGCATTGAAGTACTGATCATTTGAAATTTTATTTTGCAAGATTTAGATTAATAAACATGTTTTAAATTGTTTATTAATCCAAATCTTGCAACAGAGATGTGAGGGGACACATTGAAACACATCTGAGCTTTTACTTTTCAACCTCATGAGTTTATAATCTGTGTGTTTTTACTTTCTTCATTATATAAAAAATCTTTGTATTAAATAGACCATATACTGCTGATGTTATAGTTTTGTTAAACACAGTTGTAGTCAGTCAGTACGAATATTATTTCAAATAAGTCAGTTGTTCAACATCCTGGGATCAGCTAGAATAATCAAACTGTACCACCTAGCTTCCTCTTTGAAAACTTTAGCTGACATGTTTTAGTGTCATATTTTATATTTAGTCATCTTCTGTGTTATTTAACATTCTGACACAGTGCTTAGATACTTACATGTCACTGCTCTGACTGACACTTCTCCTGGCTAACACTTCAGGTGCCTGCCACTTCTTTAGCTCCATGTCGTCCACTTCTCCCGTTGAGCCATTCTGTGTTTTCCTGCGGTAAGCTGCGCTCAGTCCCCACAGCTTTGCTGTCAGATCTGCACCAACCAGAACACTGCGAGCTCCTATGTTGCCATGGATGCAGCTCTGACTGTGCAGGTACTCCTGTGTGTAGATGTGTTAAAGACAGGGTAAGATGCTTGACATTATGACTTTCAGTACCTGCCACTATGATGGCATACTGAGAACTGGACAGAAACATTTACATACTTTAACTTAAATATGACAACAAGGAATAAGAAATGTATATATCAACTCCCTCAGATAATTTACATAAATACAGTATTGGACACAGATAGCAATTATACCCACCAGAGCAGAAGCCACTTGTCCTGCCATATTGAAGATCCTCTTCTCTGTCATTCCATGTGAAGAGTCTAAACCCGAGTTATCCTTCAGAGACCAGGAAGAAAAAATGTTAGTCAGTCTTTGTTAGCAAGATTGCCGCGGTTTAAGTCAGACTACCTGATCTGCTTTTTATGTTAGTCCAGATACCCCACACTGACATGATATGTTTGTCGAACTTGTCTGTGTCGTATTAGAAATGGGTAAATATGCTATTGCTGTCCATCAGCTTTAAGATATTTTTTTCCTACACTGCCCCACAAAGGCAAAAAGCAGTTATTACTTTAAGAATATTACAATTTCAAAGTCAACCATCAAATGTATTGAACAGTATTCAGTACTCTTCTGTAAAATTGATTTGGTTTGAGTTGCTGATATATTTGAAAATGTATCAACACTTTATTAGAGATTTCAAGTTTTCCTTTAGTTTATTCAAAGAAATATAGCTTCTGAATTTAGCACACACCCTGAAGTGAGTAAGTGATAAGAATTAGACAACAGTACCGTTCTACATCTCCACAGGAATCCCAGCAGGTCTCTGTGTTGGAGCTCTTCCAGCTCAATCCTTAGTGGTGGCTGCACTGAATTCACATCCAGCAGTGCAGGTATGAAAGGGTGAGGCCCCAGTTGAGACAGGAAGGAAGCAAAACCCAAAAACTGCTGCTTCTCACTTCTATTTGATGATTCTGGAGAAGAATTTAGATGTTGGAATATTGTGGTGTTTTGTTTTTTAACCAGTCACTGAGAAGTAGTGTTCTTCTTCTGCAGTAAGCAGTAGACCTCTGTGTTTGATATTTGACATTGTACAGCTTAGTTACCTTTTAGCACCCTTAGAATGACATGTCTGTTGTTCCTCTGTGCTCTGTAGACGCTGACTGGGTCGTTAGGGTTGCTGGGTAAGGTCTGTGGCAGAATAGTGACATGGCTAAAGGAACTAGCCTGCCTCTGTGTGGACGTCTGTGGTACTGCAGCCAGAGTTGTCTTGGCATTATGCTGAACTTGTTGAACTGACATTGGCAGCTGCTCATGTTCCAGTGGGTTTATACCTGGGGGTGCTATTGAAAGACAGAGTTAGAGTTAAAAACATAACAAGACTAGGAGAGAAAACGGACAAAGTTATGTTTGCTTACCGTCAATGCCTGTAAGGTTATGTCTATGGCTGTGCCTGTGTGTGTGTCTGTTTGTGTGCCTATGGGTGTCCCTGTGTGCATGACTGTGTTGTGGGCTTTTGTAGTGCCGAGGGGCTGTGGTCCGACTTCGCTTCCGACTTGGACAAAACCTCAAGAAACACACAGCCACTAAGGTGATCAGGGTTAACCCGAGGAGAATTGAAGGGACGATTATTATCTCTAGTTCATGTGCCTTTATTGCTGAGAAAGAAAGAAGCAATAGATATCATGTTAAAGAAGTTGTCATGTTAAACATGCTGTTAATGACAAATTGATCTGATTAGGCCTGTCACACAAAATACATTTTATTTCTGCTACAGTGAATAGATGCTGCTCCCGTCATCAACTCTTTCAACCCTGTGTTTATGCATATGTGTCTCATCATTTCAAATAAAGGTTTGGGCTTCTATGGGCACTCGGACAGGATCCGTATGTATGCTGATAAACAGGTTACATCTCTGAAGTGTTGACATTCTATCTTTAACATTCACTGTTTCCTGTGGAGCAGGGTGGTTGGGTTGCAGGGTTGGGGACATTTAATTATGATTAGTGTGCTACAATACATGTCTAAAAATGTTTTGGTCATACCTTTATTTACCTTTCAAATTAAAATACTAGATTGTAGGACTGGGTGATATAGCTTAAAATATTATGACTAGATATTTTATAGATTTTTTTGGGAAGGAAACATATTCTACATGTTTATTAGACCATGGACTAATACTACAACATGTGTTAGGCTTTTCCTGATGTCCCAATCAAGTTTTGTGCTTATCAGTTTTCTTTTTATTTATGTATGAAAACTCTAAATAGTTTGAGATTGTGACCTGAAACTGGCTTAACATGATTTAGTAAAGGTGTTTCACTCCACCGATCTCAATTTTTTATTTTTATTTTTTTTCTGAATGTGGGCAGCATTTAACATAACTGCTCGGCACTGCTATTGCATTGCTCACTACTCCCCCTGTCTCATGTGGCTCATAACAAAACAACTTTTGTCCTACTGCATTTTTACGACATTGTCAACTTAACACATAGGCTGCAATTAGACAGTAAGACTGGTGGGGGCGTACTAGAATGAGTCATACACTGGCATCCAGAATATTGGATTAAGACACCTATTATTCTTAGATTTTATGCTTTTCCCTGCTGAGCTGCTGTTTTCGTTGCTGTATTTGTTTCCACCCACTAAAATAATTTGTGTAGCTGTTACTGAGTAAGATATAAATGTTTTCTTGGTTAGACACAGTTTCGTTGGGTATTGTTGGAACTAGAATATTTAATCCATTGATCTGTGTAAATATCATGTTCTGGTTAAGGCACATTCTTAGGTGTGGTGACAGATTTGTAGATTGACCTTAATTTCTTGTCAGTCTGATTTAATACTTCTGTTTGAGCTTGAAGTCTCACATTTTATTTAATATACCAGGGGTAGCCAATCCAGGTCCTCGAGGACAATTGTCCTGCCTCTCTTCCTAATGATGATTACCTGGAACAGGTGTAGCAAATCAGAAAGCTGTAAACGCAGAAATTGTTTAAAAACCACCAGGGCAGTGGCCCTCAAGAACCAGGGTTGGCCACCCCTTCCCTCAGACATGTGGCGCTTCTAGTCTGTTCTATTCGTAGTGAAACAAAAATAATACGTTTTCACTTGTCTGCCAAAATATATTTAGGGTATTAAATACTTTTACAGCAAAAACATAAACATCTAATTAATTTTGATTAATCACGTACATATGTAATTAGATCATTTTTAGCACTTGACACCACTAGTTCTACAATAATGTAATATAAACGTGATCTGCTGTGAAGCCTAAAGATACAGAATGTGGTTTGTCTGATCTAAATATAATGATTAACTTTGTGATCACAAAGACTTCACAGCAGTATGGGTGAGTTATTACTTAATCACACATTACTCTGACTTACAGTATTTCATGGGACATTTCCTGGGATCTGGTTGCTGCAACATCATTGTACTGACACAAACGCTTTGTTTTTCGATTGGTTACTAGAACAACTGGGTAACTATAGATATCATGTCAACATGATCTCAGATGAAGCCTTTAATCTGCTTACTGCTCATTTACTGCAGAAATGAGTAGCTATTCTTATGTGAATCAAATAAGGGACTGTAAATCAAGTAACAGAGAAATAAGATGAGGATGATAATGATGAGACAAGAACAGTGAACAGGTCTTACTACAGAGGGTGTCGTTGGGTGCACATGTAGTGGTCGTGGAGTTGGATGACATGCTGGAGAGGAAGAGAAGAGCACAGATCAACATTACTATTAGCAGCCACCCTAAATCCCCTGAGCTTACAAAGTTATGCAGCATTAGCTTCTCTGATAACTATATAGTAGCAATTGCAGAGTTGAGCTGTGTTTGACAAGCTATCTGTGAAGATTATTAAACAGCAGAGCACACACCCAGAGAGATGCTGGCTATTAATGATCAACTTCTAGAAAATAATGTAAATATTAGCAGTGGTCCTTTTTCTATTTACACTGAGATAGCAATTATAAACTGTGACCTTTTTTTTATCTGGACTCAAATAACAAATATTAAAAGGGGTGCTTGATGGCTTGTTTTCTGCGTGCTATCATTTTACTGATAATCCAGAAGCACAGATCAGTATTACCATTTCTCAGCTGCTATCCAAAATCTATAAAAGCCTTGAAATGGTAACCTGGCATTTCAGCAACCCATTAAACTTCTCAAATCACATAGTTATGTTTAATCTTAGCATGATCCTAGAACTGTTGTTTATTTCAAAGGTCTTACATCAAAGTAGTTGTTTTTACTGGTATTTTAGTTAAATGATTGCATCTATATAACAAATAGTCTCTACTACCCAAACCGATCTAATCAGTGCTAGCAGCGTTTTCACCAAACCTTGAGTGGTTACCCCACATTAAGTAAACAACTGTAACATTAACGTGAATTAATTTTCTTAACTTATGCTAACCTGATTTCAAATAGCATTTTTGAGGTCATTCTTCAAAGGGTGCCAGTAGCACTGTGAGGTTTTTATGGTTGTTCTTATAAAGACATGAAAGATCAGACTTCTTTTGTTACTACTTTGGGCACATCATATTTTTAATACTCTTGACTTAGATGAAGATCAGCTCACATTGTATGACAAATTAATGCAGAAAACCATGACATTCGAAATGGTTCACATTCTTTTTCTTGCCACTGTATGTACATTTCAACCTCACTAAGGCTTGTGCAGTTTGACAGTTTGACTAACAAACAACAATATAGCTATGAAGTTACAGAGAAGGTGAGTGCGTGTTCTGAACTGGAGTTTTCTAGTGTGGAATTATCCCCTCAGCACATCTGCTTATGTATATTTGAACTGGTGTCACAGGTGTTTTTAAACAAACATATCTTACACAACTAGTAGATACATATTCACATGTGGAATTTGAATCAAGGGACACCCATTAAGGTGTGAAGTACTGCTTCCAGTGTGGCACAGAAACCACTTTGTAAAGGTGATAACAGAAGAGTGTCATCAGACTGACGGAATGAAAACATTGTCTCTGTGAGTTTCAGCTGTAGCTAATGCTACGTGTAGCAATCTGTTGTAATCTGAGTTGATCATTATTGAACACTAACACAAGATATAAAGTTTAAGATTGTTTGATATTTTAATTTGACAGGAATCCCTTAAAATAAAAAACAAAGTGTGGTATTGAAATGCAGGTTATATATAAGATATACTTGACGTATGTTCATCTTTAAAATGTGCTTTTGTTTATGAGCAGCTTGTAAGTTGTAAGTTGAATTCTCATTAAGAAACTGGTTCCAAGCCTACCTTGTCTTTTTCGGGTCATCTGAAGAATGGTTTCACCAAACGCAGTCAAACGCATGTTATGTTAAGCAGTGTCAGTTATGGAGTGAAGACTAAAGACAAATGAAAACTAGATGTCCAAGTGTGTTTGTCACTTCATTTTACAAATTATGCAACGTCATCCTCCTAATGTCACACAGACACCTACACAGAGATACTGGTACGTAGTTGGAATTTTTTAAAACAACTCAGCTTCTCCAATGAACTGGGTCCCACCAAACCAGTTTGTCTACATTGTTCTCTCACAAGCACATGCAGCAGGTTCTCTTCTGCATCAACACACACTGGCTTGCATGACAAAACTACTGGTCAATCACATTAGCTCACAACATTGGCAGACATTAAAATATGCTGTGACCTACTCATGTAAACACACATAAAAGCAAAATGTCTTGAAGCACATGGGCACTTCAGATAGATGAAGAAGATGCACATATCACATAGGGTGATACAACAAATTGTACATAAATACTAGTACATATACCTTTAAGCACATGCAGAATACCACAAAAATGGAGTGCCGGTGAACAAAAGCAGCCTGCTGTATAATAATATGTGAATAGAGCTCACATAGTGACTTACAGTAAAGTTTCTTGTATTGCTTCGATTTCAGGAGAAACGTGTTTGCAAACCAAGAAAATCACATCACAGATTAGTTGCTGATTTTAGTCAAACTTTCATAACATTTATTTCCTCCATCTTACCTCACTGGCTGTCTGGTACTGTTTAGGTGTTAATCTCTGTGTGGTCCCTTTATCCAAAGCATATAGTTTGCTGCCCCTGTGAGCCATAATATAGAGCGATAGGAGACATTTAGTCCACTTTCTCAGTTTTCATGTTTTCCTAGTTATTCTGGAGTGTGCAGCAATATCCACAAGCAAAATGTTTTCATTGTTGATGGAGATGTTACTGTGTACTTTGCTGTCACCAGTACAGTGTGTTTTCTCACTCACGTCTTTCCTAATGCCTCTCATTCTCAGGTTGGCCACACCCACACACACCTCCAGCACTTTCTTTGTCACTCTTATCACCTGCTGCAGCTTGTTGTCATATTGTATTTGCTGTGTGTGTGGGTCCAGTTTCCACACAGCTGACTCTGCTTGTCAACTTGACAGACATGGAGTTAAAAGGTGGAGAGGCATCTGATTCTGTCACTTCAATGTTTGGTTTGAATTGGTTGAAATGGCACAGGAATTGTGTGGTTCAAACTGGTGTTGAATAATCATGACTTGCATACCTAGCTGGGAATTAGTCACCTCAACTTGCCTTACTTTTTAAAACAAGCTAATCTACTGACACACCCACAGACGGTGTTTGCACCTAGGTTAAGTTTCGCCATAGCCAGCATATGCATGCTAAACCAAAATGATGAAATGATTACCAAGGCCAACATTCAGCTTTTGCACACTAATGCTGCTCTTTTGTTACGAAGGCAACAGATTGAAATCTCACTGTTGATAGTGAAAGTACTGTTGTTCTAGTTTGAAACATTAGTTGAAGTAGTATTGGGTCTCTCAGTATATTATTATGTTAACTTTCTCTGCACTCAGCAATTGGACTGTACACACAAAACTGCCTGCAGATTTAGTTGCTTTTCATTGCAGATGTTTTTTTAATCAATTTCATTGTGCGTTTCCTGTGTCTGTTCTCACTCTTACTTTCTTCTTGCCCCCTGTCCGTTTAATCTACAGCAACATTCACAGCAGAAAAAAAGTCAGAAAGCGGTGTTTTCTGACTATAGAAAACTATAAGAAAACTAATACTAAAGTCTGAGCTTTCAAAATGAGAGATGGAGGAGAAATAGGAGAAATCAGAATACAAGAATACTCGGATTTCCAGTAACCTGGTTACTAAACTGCGTAACTTAATTTAAGTGTTCAATGGAAAAGAAGGTTGGAAAATGCCCTTCATTTTGTTTGTGTCAACAAATGCTTCTGCCTGCCATCATAGGTAAAACACTGTTCAGTGATTTAGTTTTAAAAAGAATAGAAAATATCACAAATTTTCTTGAAAATGTGATATGTTTGAGGTCATATTGTCCTCCCCTATCTTGTAATAATAAGTAAGTTTAAAGTTAAACTAAAGATAGGACACTACAGCAGAAAACATTTATTAAGTTAGGAAGAAACTGCATGTCTTCAAATCCAATCCAGGTGCACTGACTAGCCAATAGGAGCTGCTAGTGCAGGAACAAATAATTATACCTCAGTGCCTTCTCACATGCTAACACAGTAGTTTTGTTTGATGGAGCTGTTGCATGACGAAGAAGCTGTGCTGCTAGATTGACCTCAGTCTTTACTGTGGTGACAAACTTCTTCCTCCCCTCTACTTTGAGGAGGTTTCCTGTCTCTTTAAATGTTGAGCAATAGGTATTTAGTACAGTACCATGTCCGAATATGTGTGTGTTTGTGTGAGGAGCCATGCATGTCTATGACTGTGTGTGTGCTTGTGCAAATGTCCTGGTTGTGCGTCCAGCGCAGTCCTGGTAATGCTGAGACAGACGATGAGCGGGTGGGTTTATTTTTGGGTCAGTGACAGTGTGTCAATGGCCGCAGATGCTTCGGAAAGGAAGGCTCTGAGATACAAGCAAACTCTGGTCAGTGTCCATCTGTGTTTCGCTTATTCTTTCTCTCTGTTACTCACTCCTGCTTCTGCCGTCCATGTGTCTCTCTCTGTCACCCTCTCTCTCCCTCTCTGATGTTTGTTATTCTGCAGTTGTGTTACTTATGTCATACTTGCATGGCACACCTGTACCGAGTGCACATGTTGTGCATTGTTGAAGCATAACCAAAATGTGTCTGTTTTTGTGAATAAACAAAGTACAGTGTGTGTTTTGGATGTGATGAAGACCAGAGGATGATGTATAACAACAGTGCCACACATGATCATACAACAGGTGCTTCAGTATTGTGCACCTCCTTCATCCCTAATCCTGCAATGCACATACATGTGTGCACACATGCACACTTTGTTTCTGTCCTACTGTTTCCTCCTTTCTCTGCCAGCCACCTGTTGGCTACCCTTTCTGCACCATGTTTCTTGAACCTTGGTTGATCTTTACTAAGAAGGACTTCTTTGATGTGTGTAACACAGTATGTTTGTATGAGTGAAATGTGTAGTATATGTATATATGTGTACGTCTACAGTGCGCCTGTGTGTGTGTGTGTGGTGTGTGTGTGTGTGTGTTTTCTTTATAGTATTTATTTGGTAATTTAGTTTTGTTTTCTAAATTTTATTGGTGAGACAAGTTTTTTTATTTTTATTTGCTCACTCATCAGTATGGGAAAGGAGAAGAGTACAAAAGCGCAATATAGTACAAAATTACTGATTACCTTGAACTGTTTATGCAAAAACATTTTGGATGAACATGATGGAACTACCTGAACTATCCAATATAGTGCCATCTAACCAAATGTCTTGAATTTGTTTCTGTATCTGTTACATTTCTGAATATTTGAAAACATTTAGGTGATGCATTTTGCATCAATTTTAGTAAAACAGAAGGGATGTTAAAACCTTAAAACACTTGAACAGTCAAACTCTTAATTCATACAGCTGCATAGACTGTGTTCAAGATTGGCTGGTATGTTAGGGCCGGTGAACACGGTGACATATAGAATTTGTTGGCTATTAAAGACATATCCTGTTGGTATTCCACAGGGTTCAAAACCATCTTGTGTGTCTTTGTGCTTTTGAATGCTATGCAGGCTGTGCTAACCCTTACATTTATGCTGCCACCCATGGGAGCAGGGTATAATCAGTTTTGTCACTACTTCTGTTTTCAAAAGGGAGTGTGTAGTCTGAGTGTATCATACATGCGCTTATCTCTGTGTACATGCATATTTGTGTGTCCTCATCCTTTCATAATTTGTAGTACTTGGAGATACCTTAACTAGGCAACTAGGAAAACTCAAAACATAAAAAACCTAAAATAAATATATGTTTAAAGAAGATGCATCATATGAACAATAATCACGTTCCTCCTGCAGTCTACTACAATGAACGGCCACATGGCCTCAGAGTTGGCAGTCATCTAGAGAATGTATGGAGTTAAACCCTTCTCTATTTTAGAAGACCTTCATATGCATTAGGTTTGACTCGTAGACGCGTAGCTCCGCACAGAGGTATGTGGACATCAGAGGGCTGTTCAGTAAACATCCATTCTCGTTATTCAGCACCATATTATCCCTATCAATCCATTTCTCTCACTATTGACTATTCTGTAACTATAATAAAATTACAGTGCCTTTAAAAACTGAAATCTGTGGTTAGTCTATTGACTTGAAAATGTATTTATATGACAAAGGTACAAAAAATTACTACAGAAGTTACTAAAGACAAAAAACACAGTACAGACTATTATCAGCAAACTGTGCAAAGCATCTGTATGTGACAGTAGAATTGACACTGAGATGCATATTGGGATTTTAGAGAGATGTGCTGTCATCAAGGCAGCAACTTCTCCTGGAAGTTGGTGGATATTAGCATGACAATGCCCGACCTCATTCTACAGCCTTGCTTCGTAGAGGCAGTGTGTGTACTTGACTGGTCCGCTTGCAGCCAAGCTCCATATTCTATATTTCAAATTTATGTTTCATCATGAAAATCAGAATCTGAAAACGGTAAACATAAACTGTTGGTGAGCTGACTCTTAAATTAAAAAGTTTGGGTTATATGATCTGTGAAAACACAGAAAAACGTTTCTTTGTACTTTGTCAGATAAAGGTTTAAGTGAATCAGCAAATCACAGGTTTTTGTTAATATTGTATTTTACATAAGTTAAAACTTTTCTAAAAATAATGCTTTGATTTTTCTCAGGAAAAAACAGTTTTGGTAAAACTGTATATTGGCTCTGGAGAAAATCAGGAGAAAAGGCAAAAGACAGAGCCAGCTCTCAACACACAAAGAGCTACAAAGCAGAGTCATAACATTATTTTTATACTAAACTAGATCTTTATCCCAAGTTTTTAGTTTGATGATTATTTTCAGTATGTTGGTAACTGTAAGAAACTCTTGGGCATCATGTTTCAAACTACCTCGACATTAATTTCATATTCCTTATAGTGTATGTGCAGTAAATCCACCTGGTGGACGCAGGTCAACATGGGCACTCTCACCGGTCATACCCATCGCATAGCTGTGGTGCACTGTGTGTTCTTATACTTTTACCATGGCCAGCATTACATTTTTTCCCATGTTGACCCCTTTAAACCACCAGGTGGTGTAAATGTTGTGACTGCTCTTTATATAGATCTAGATCAAATATCGGTAACCACAACAGAAGGAGATTCCTGTTTAATCTGTTCATTCTTGAATATATACTGTAGGTCACATACAATTCCATTGCTGTGAAAGCTAAATTTGGAATAGTCAATGTAATATGAATCATAACACCAACTAAGAATAAATGTCTAGATAAAAATGAAAGTATCTTATTAACGATAGTGTTTTGTCTGTGTTTTGTGTTATTTTCCTTCTTGACTATGCATGTGATTTGTGAAAAGACTAATAGAATATCTGAGTTTAATCTTTTAAATAACCAGGCCATCTAATAGGTCTGTATTATGCGTTTTACTATGACGCCAAAAGCTGGCATTGACTGTGATCAGATTATTACCTTCTTCTATTCTATAATCAGCAATTTCACACTATTTATTTTTTTTGTTCACAGTATGTATTTTAGGCTTTTTTATTTTTATTCAGGTGTTGCTCTGTACATGACTAGCCGCCAGGTATGGTGCATGTCCATACAATGCAGTATTACTTAGAATATATTATTATAACATGGCAGAACCAGTGTTTATACTTCCTGTCCATAAGACCTTGAGGGGCTAGGAGACAGCTGTAAGGACAGAGAGAGTAAAGAGAGTGAGACATAGGAGCGACAGAAGAATATGATGAGGCATCGAAAGGTACACCAATGGTTAGAGAGAGATAGGAGTGGGAAGTCAATGAGGAATATTGGATCACACCAGTGCTAAATTTAACTCAGAGTAGAGTTTCACCGGCACGGAGAGAGCGAAAGAAAGGAAGGAGAGTAGGGGGCAATGAAAGAAGGGGGTAAAGGAGTACAAGTGGCTTGTGTAGTGTAGAGTTTCCCTGATCAAGAGGGAAAACAGGAATTAAAGGTGAAAAGAGGTAAAGGAGGGGTGTATAGGATCGAAGGCTTTCTGACAACATACTCTGTGATAGTTGTGTTTGAGGTCCTCCTGTCCTGCCTGATGTGTTAGACTGTAAAGCTGTTGCTACCAATTTGGAGAAAATATGTTTCCACTTTTATTTTAGTGTTTAGTTACTATAACAATGATATCTGAACTGCTGACCACTGTTTTGCTATAACTATTTAGTTCCACCTAAGCTAATCTTTCTAGAGATTTTATTTGTGCTTATTACTGAGGCACATTTTACATAATGTAATTTATAAGGCAGAGAATGTGTTGTTTGCCGTAATAACGTTGCTTGGATAACCTATGTAGTCTAGGAAACATCAAGTGAAGACATTTGACTTCTGTTGTTTGTTGTTTCTTGGCATTCAGTTACAGCACATTGTGCATTATGCTCCTCAGGTTTCACAATGCCTTGACTACCATTTCTGTTCAAACAGTATTCCCAATACCTTTTGTATGTGTGTACATATGTGTCTAAATCCATCCATCCATCATTCTGACTGTCCATAAACCTCCTAAATTAGAAGCTGTTGAAAGGTTACTGCATGGACAATGCCAGATACAACTTGGGTGATCACTGAGGTGCCATTGTCTATATGAGCAACAAACTAAAAATATTTATCAATTATTAAAATTTTATTTAATCAGGTAGTCTCATTCAGGCCAACATGTCTTTGGTTAAGACAAGCGCGATTTATTCAGAGTAGTTTTAAAAACAGGCTAGAACTCCTCTTCAGGTAAAGTGAGTAAGTAAGTGAGAGGCAAAGATGAGAATTAATGTGTTCCCCAGATGTCCATGGAGTCTGTCCAGAGGTGATAAATCTAGAGGCAGAGCCCATGTTTCCGCTTCTATTAGAGCGGTTTGCATGAACACGTGGTTCTATTTTTAAAATGGTCTCTTCTCTGCCAAGCTGCCAAAAGGAAAGTGATTTCAGTCTGCACATTCTCACTCACTCAGGAACTTGTAAATGTTAATGTTTAATGAGTGGATGCTGGATAATTATATAGTGTTCCTTTTCTATGCTAGTTGATTAATGGATTGGTTTACTGATTGATTGTCAGCTTTATGGGGAGTACCAAGAGCACCAAGGAGGCTCTGGCAGACGGGAGGCCACACGTCTGCTGACAGAGAGACAGATCAAGAAACATGGCAACCATCACCGCAGCCATGGGAAGACGCGACATTGCCGCCGTACCTACGGTCAAAATGGATACCACAGTCGACATGGACATCACGGGTCTCACAGCAGGCAAAGGAACAGGCGTCAGTCAAACATGGAGGCAGAGGCTGCTGATGAGCAAACAGCAGAACCTGACATTACGTCCTCTATGAAGGAGACACGTTCCTACTCCAAGTGTAGAGGTCAGCAGTCCTGAATAAAGATAATAAAAATAATAAAATCTAAGTAAATGTTACTCCTTTCTGTGAGCTGATCTGGTGTTTTTGTCAGACTGCATCGCACGGGTGCAGCGATTCCTTGTGACCAGGCTGGGAGAAGACTGGATCTTCCTTGTTCTGCTGGGCATCACAATGGCGCTGGTCAGCTGGACAATGGACTATGCCAGTGCAAAGAGCCTGCAAGGTAAGACTTCATATACATCAATGTATTGAAGAAGCAATTTAAAGTAATAGATAACCAAGTGCAAAGATGTGTAACTTTGTTTTCTTCTCAGAATTTTCTTTGCTTGTTTCATTTCTTACCTTCCTTCCTGTTTCTGCCTTGTATTCACTCTTTTGCTTTTGGCCTTTTTCTCACTACTTCCTGCTGCTGATCCTTTTTTGTCTGTTCAACCCATCATTCTTTTGCTCCTCCTTTTCAACTGTTTCTTCAGCCTATAAATGGATTCATGGGGAGCTGAGGGGGAACATTCCCCTGCAGTACCTGGCCTGGGTTTTATATCCCCTGATGTTCATCATTTTCTCCTCCATCTTCTGTCACCTGGTTTCCCCTCAAGCTATCGGTCTGTACCTGCTTGATCCTCATGACTGTGTTCTCATGCTTCAATGTTCTCATTTGCCCTTAAGTCTCTTTTTTAAAAGGTTTTCAGTTGATTTTTGTTTTCCACATTCAAAATTTAGGAGCCAAGTATTTGGTTTAATCATAGAATTTTTGAGGGATATTGTTGAGAGACTATGGCTTTGATAACGCCCTCAGGAATTAATTTAACAGACTAATTTGGCACCCCTGTGTCACAAGAGAGTAAGCCATCAGCCTAACAAGGTGCTTGATTAATCTCCTCTGCTTTACAGAAATACAAAAGATTCTGTTTTCCAAATTGTGTCACGGTTTGGCCTAATCAGTTTTTTTCTAAAGCCAGAGCACAGTTTGGAAATGGTTTAAGCAGAAACCAAGCATAAATCTGAGTGCAGTGAATGCGATTCTACATCTCTTCCCAGCATGGCTCCTGTTTTCTCTACACTACTTTATACTTTTAAAATTCAAAAATTTTTAAGTGCACAACAAAAAACTGTCTCGCCTCCTGTCTCAGGTTCTGGTATCCCAGAGTTGAAGACCATCCTGAGAGGTGTGGTGCTAAAGGAATATTTGACTCTTAAGGCCTTTATTGCCAAAGTCATTGGTCTGACTGCTGCCCTGGGTAGTGGCATGCCTGTAGGCAAAGAGGTTTGTGAACACAGATATAAATTGCTCTTATTTTAATTAAGTTAAAACTTTTCCTAAATTATGTATGTTTTAGTCTGACATTTAATTTTCTTTTTGTTTCTCCTCCTGCACTTAGGGCCCGTTTGTTCACATTGCCAGTATATGTGCTGCAGTCCTCAGCAGGTTTATGTCATTCTTTTCAGGAGTTTATCAGGTAAGCTGATGTCAGGAAACGTTATCAGTCACAATAAACTTTTAAGTTGTAAAAATTTATTTGGTGTGAGATATTTCTCCTGTTCAATTTTCTACTGTGTCAATCCCGTCCCCTCCTCCTATTTCTCTCTGGATCAGTAGAATCCATATTGTTACACAGACATCCTGACAGTCGGCTGTGCTGTTGGGGTGGGCTGCTGCTTTGGTACTCCACTTGGAGGTACACAACCCTTTAACGTTCCTGCTCTGCTGCCTTTGTTTTTTTAAGCCATCGTACATCCCTACAGAATGGATGTACGATGGCTTTGCTTGTTTTTTTATTTCATATTTCACTATTTGAATTCTTCAATTTAAAAATAAGCTTAAAACATATACATTATTTAAATATCAGGTTATTTGCATGTTAACTTCTTAAGCTGTAGATTAGAGCAGAGTTTTAAGAACTCAATTTAATTATTTTCTTTTCTTCTTTCACCAGGTGTTCTCTTCAGTATAGAGGTAACGTCTACATACTTTGCTGTGAGAAACTACTGGAGAGGATACTTTGCTGCTACATTTAGTGCTTTCATATTCAGAGTGTTGTCTGTGTTCAACAAAGATGCAGGTATTTATCAAGATATCAATAGCCATTACAGATGTTTTTTTGTGTGAGATTCACTGGGCAATATTTCATCAGATGGCATTCATTGGACATTCACTAGAGGGCAATATCCAACACTAAGCCAACTCCTATCTTTTTATTAACACGGATTTAATGCTTGCACTGTAAGCACATCATGCATTTTCCACTAGATGGTGTCCTCCTCCAGCATGTAGCAACCGGACCTTTCACTGCCTGTGTGTCTACAGTTCTAGATAAACCATTAATATCTTTGTTTATTTCACCTGAACAAGCAAGCACTACAGCATCACCAGTATTTGTCCTTTATTTAGGTCAGTAAAAAGTACAAATTTCACCTCATCTTTCCTTCGTTTTTCAGTAACAATCACTGCTCTGTTCAGGACAAACTTTCGCATGGATTTCCCATTTGACCTTCAGGAACTTCCTGCGTTCGCCATCATTGGGTCAGTGACTGAAGCAAAGACATATGACACCAATAATTTAAAATTTACCTCAGAGGTAGAAAGATATGCAGTACAAGGGTTCTTACCTTTATGAGGATACGGTTCACCATACGTTCCGTCTTAATATGTGATATGAGTCCAGTGTTTCCCACAGAATTAGATTTTACCTTTGACTTTGCAAGCCAACCTCGCTAGGGAAGGATTGACAGCGTGGTGTACAGTACCTTTTAACACACTACAGTAAATTTGCTTATTTATAGAAATAAAACATGTTGTACTGTAGATCTGTACAGAGCAGGAGGGTTGAAATACATTGTATGTTAGGTGTGTTTAGACATTAACAGCTATTTGCTCTAAACACTGAAGGTTTCAATTCTAAATTAAAGTTGGTCTAAAGTTATGGAAATATGAACAATTGAGCTAGGAGATTCTGAAGCTGATGTGAAATTAGGTGATGATTTAAATGGAGAAAACAGGCGGCTGTTAGTATGCTGAGGCACAGTCTATGAGTGGGAAACACGGCAGTTAGTTTTTACCACAAGATAAAGCATCCACCATATACAACTACATACAAATTAAGAAGTATGGTTAAAGTGGAGTTGCATATATTTGCTTTCATTTTATTAGTGTTTGAATTAGAACATAAGTTGCATTCATTACAGTTTTTCTAGATTCACAATATGTTGATATGATTTTATTTTGACTTCTTACTGGTTTATTTGTTGGTGCAGGATCTCTTGTGGTTTCCTCGGGGCATTCTTTGTGTATCTAAACAGACAGGTGGTGCTGCTCATGAGACGACCCAATGCCATGACCCGCTTCCTCACCAATCAGTGAGTTACTGTGCATCAGTACTGTAAGTCATAAAAATAACACTAAAGGTTCATGTTTTCTTCTTCAACCTGTTTTCAAGTCTGTATGGTGCCATTTTGAATATTTTTATTAATTTTGTCTTTGCTATATGGTAGAATATAACACACAGTTATAATTGAAATTACGTTATTTTTGGCCAGGTATTTTTGTTTTTGTTAATTAACAAGACTTTTCTTTCCTCTGTTTTCTCCCAGCCGACTGATTTTTCCTGCCGTGGTAACATTGATCATCGCCACCTTGACCTTCCCGCCCGGGTTTGGACAGTTCATGGCAGGAGAGGTTAGAGCTCATATTTTGTCATTCCTCCTGTCGCTAATGTAGGTGAAGGAGGATACAGAGAATGTAAATTTGTTTGTATCTGAACATGATAATCACAACTGATAACAGGGTTTGAGCACTATGTCCAGAGAAAGCTGGATTCATAAAACGTTAGATCATTTGTCTATTTGTTTTTCCCCAACATGAACACTGCGCACCTTCTAAGGGACAAATTGCAACAAACATTGATCTGGTAGTCTAAGGTTGTAGTTTTTGTTGCCCGCTGTTCTTTCCTCTCTCCTTTTTCCATTCACCCCAACCGGTCAAGGCAGATGGCCGCCCACCCTGAGCCTGGTTTTGTGGGAGTTTTCTTCTACTTCCACTTCCACTGTCACCCAGTGCGGCTTAAGTGGAGTTGTTGGGTTTTCTGTATAATTATCTATACAGTTATATTTTGTAAGGTCTTAAACACTGTTAAGTGCCTTGAGATGACTTCTGTTGTGATTTGGAGCTATACAAATAATTTTGAATAAGAAGCACAAAAGGAATTAAATTTGTTCATATCTACAGATTAGTTTATGTACAGATAAAGTGTTTGCCAAAGTGGGACACCCTAATGTTGTTAATAATTAAGATTAATATTTAGGATATGAGCTGTGCTTAAGGGTGGACCAACACAATCTATACTTGGCATTTTAATCTGCATCTGTGGCCTTACTGTGGTTTCAGTGTCTGCGTTTTCCACTTGAATGAACGCTAAATGCCTTGTAGCCTAGTGCACTGTGTGTACAAAAGGAGTTTTAAGGTGAAAGCTCGGGCAGCATTTTATCTTTTTTAGGCTTAGTGCTCGAACACATTCAGTTTCAAATAAAATAATGCCTACTACATTAGGCCTCAATACAATGTCTCAAGTCTCAGCATTAATTTGAGTAAGTTTACATGAACATAGAACATGTTTGAGAGATGTAGCTGTATTAACACTCACGAAAACTTGAAAATGGCAAACATTTTGGTAGACGAGAACCTCAAATCTGAAAGTGAAAGTCATATACATGGTGAAGGAAAAAGCTGATCTATAAATGGAGCAAGTCAAGAATCCTTTCCAGGATGTAGGCGTACATGTTTCCCTGTTAACAGTCAAGAGAGGACTTTGTGACCATAACCTCTGAGGATTTGCCACAATATATAAAATAAATAAAATAGAAAAATTGAAAGGCCAGGCTGCTGTTCATGAAAATATACAGAACATTGATAAGAGTCCTGCAGCAAAGTTCTATTAGATGACGAAAGAAAAATTGATTTCTATCTAAATGATGGAGAAATGAAATCACCAGTCTATGATCCAACGCATGGCACATAATCTGCCGTCCGTTGTGCCAGTTCTGTTATGATTAGGGCATGTATGATGATGCTAACAGTAGAACCGGTACACTGACATTTATTGATGATTTAACAGCTAAAGGAATAAACAGGATGAATGAGCTATTCAGGAGCATTGTGTGTGCTCTCATTCAGGCAGAGACATCAGAACCCACCTTGAGGACTGGTGGTTAATTTTATTATGATTTTAAAGCTGAGATTTGTAGTATCCATGATTTTACACACGCATGCCCAAAGAATAAAGAGGTCCAAATGCTTACTGACTGCACTGTATATCAACAGCTCACCTACCTTGAGCTAAGAGTTAATCATGTGTTTCATAGATGCTGAGAATAGACCACTTGCTGTGAACCGTGAGTGTTATTGTTTGCTGCTATAGCGTGTGTAAAGCAGCATGTCAGTCAGCAACACATTAACATGTTTTTGTGCCCTCTGTTATTGCTTTTCACACCCTCATTGTACAGACGTCTTACCTTTAAACAAACTCACAGCATGTAATAAAGCAGTGGAGTGAAGTGATATCTAAACGTGGATCATTTCACTTCAGAGAATATAAACTAGAGCGGATGCTTAGTATTTGACACATACCTCGCCACCTTATAAAGTGTATATGTAGCTGTTGGGGAATTAAATCCTTCGAGTCCAACTTCATAGCACAGTGCAGAGTGACAGAAGAAGCAGCAACACAGCGAGATGAGATTAAATGCTGCATGGGTTGTGAACCAGACGTGAACCCACAACTTCAAAAAAGGCACGGGAAAGCCTATTATTACATCGAGGTCTACCGAGGTCCACAGCCACCTTTCACCAAGCGGGTCCTCAGCATTTCCACTCGCACACCAAACCATGAATATCAGGGGCTTGATTGAATCCTTACCCAACAGTACAGATGTAGAAAAACTGAAGTCAGGCTGGTGGTGTTTTTCTCCCTCACAGTAGCGTTATGCAGATGTGAGGCTCTGCAATTTGTGCCTCTAAAATTCAGAGGCATCTATGCAAATGTGGAGCAGAATGGTTGAAGTGAATTAGTCATTCATGAGTCATCTAAAGAGAGTGAGTCATTGGACATGGCCACCCATACCCGTCTGCTTCCAGCTTTCTGGATGACTTCCTGACTGTTTATTCCACTTGACTTTCTACCTCTCCATTTTTTTCTGTTTCTCTTTTCATTTTCTGTCTTTCTTATCAGTTTTCTTCTTGTCTCTTGTTCCTCTTTTGTTAAACCTCACCCTCTTCCCCTCTTCAGCTGATGCCCAGGGAGTGTATCAACTCTTTGTT
This sequence comes from Anabas testudineus, assembly GCF_900324465.2. Lineage (NCBI taxonomy): Eukaryota > Metazoa > Chordata > Actinopteri > Anabantiformes > Anabantidae > Anabas > Anabas testudineus. Next base: position 3,140,341 of record NC_046620.1, read on the forward strand.
TGATAACTTTACCTGGACGAAGATTTCAGGTTCCCCCCCTCCAGTCGGTCTGGGCCTCTCCGCTGCCTGGCTGCACCATGATGTTAGCGTGTTTGTCATCTTGCTGCTCTTCTTCATCATGAAGGTCTGAGATGGCTGGAAAGTGTGTGTTAATGTGTTTGCTCGTTGTGCACGTTGGTGACTTTTTTTCTGTGTTTTTTTGTGCAAGTCTGTGTATGTGACTGCACTTGGATTGTGTATCTGTGGGATTGCATTTGTCAGACTGTGTGTGTGTGTGTGTGTGTGTGTGTGTGTGTGTGTGTGTGTGTGTGTGTGTGTGTGTGTGTGTGTGTGTGTGTGTGTGTGTATGCGCTTGTGCGTGTGTGTGTGTGTGACTCCACCTGACGTCAGCATTTTCGTCATCATTCTTCCCTGATTAGGAACATTTGTTGCAGGTCACTCATGTTGTCTTTGGTGACAGGGGCGTGTGCGTGTTTGTGTCCTCTTGTCCTGTTCCTTTTCAGGGTCAACAGTGCTGTCTTTTGTTTTTTTGTTTTTTGTTTTTTCATTATTTTTTTATAGCAGCTACTCACACGCAAACCCTGGAGATTTACAATTCTTACTGTCCTCTCAGTTTCTTACTTAAATATTTTATGAGCAGAGATGTGTACATAAATCCAGACTGTAGTATAAAGTAGTATAAAACTATTGCACAAATGCTAAAGATGTATAACTTGGGAGCTCTGTCTATGTAGTGAGTTTGTGCAGGCATTGCAGGCTCACATGGTGTCCAAGGCAAGTGCAGATATTGCTCCTCCCCATACAAATTAATGAGTGGTGTCATTAGCATCCAGACAATGTCATAGCAGAGGACTTCAGTCAGACCGGATTAGAAAAGAGCTAAGAATAATTACACCTGATCCAAAATCTAAAAGTACCCAAACAGAGAAGGAAATCACCAATGCTTGCAGCAGCCTGATGTGCCATCAGTTACTAAGAAGCTACAAATAAGTAGAAATCCATATTTTTTTCATTACTCTACTTCTTGCCTGAAAGAATAATTTCTGCCCAAACTAAAACCAGCAGTAGTCATCAAGATGAAAAGAACTGTTTTGAAGGCAAAAGGAGTACCTAATCATATTGTAGGTATGTGTGTGTGTACAAGAAGGAAAGTGTGGTGTCCTTATAAGTTGGGTGGCTGCTGCAGAAAATGGCACCAAGCTTTTGGTAAAATCGGAGAACAGAGAAGAAGTGGGAAAGTCAGAAATCAGATTACTTTATCACAAAATACAACCAACTTCATTGTACATAGAAGTAAAGTGACGCACAATTCTGACTTACAACTCACACTTGTATCTGTTTAGAGTCTTTCTTAGTCTTGCCGACAGCCATAATTGACAGGCCAGTGTTGTCACAACTACATCTTCCTTCAACACTACTCATGTAACTCAGCTAACTTGGCTTTAGTGGAGATTGATATATAACGTTCATTCTAGGGGCCACAAACATCTGAAAACTGAGAAACATCTTTCAGAATTAGGATTTTTCTAGATCCATATTCCACAAGGAAGAGTTATGATCTTTTCACCCTTGGACTCCACAAAATCCATCATCCTTATTAGAGTTAACCTCGTCTGTTTTTCTGCACTGTTTAGAGTCAAATTAGGCAGAAATACCACATAAATAATCCTATTAACAGGATATTAAAGCCTGTCACTCGGCGTCATACACTGCATTAGTTTAGTCATAGTGCTTCCCTGTAGTGAAAACTTAATTCAACCAAAACTGAGAGCAACTGGCTAGTAAAATTCTCACTAAACATACACTCAGTTTTTCTGCTTTTCTGTCACCTTCTGCTGCTGTCAGTCTGTCTCTGACACTTGCACAGTCTGAATGTGCCTCCCCAAATGTGTTGATTCTTCTCTGGCTCTCATTCGCTTTCTCCTTTTGGCCTACAGATGATTTAAAATTCTACTCTATATGGGTATCTCCAGTCAAACTAAATAAACAAACTTTAGACTTAGAAACTGATGAAGAGTTTCTCAGTGCAAGTTTGATGCACTTGAATGAAGGGGAATGTGTGGGTTGGTCCAGAACACTTAAATAACATTTTCAGGATGTTAAGTGTTAAAATAATCTTTTGTTTACCTTCTTATGGCAAAACAAGCACTACCAATGTTCACACCCATGTTTTCCAACAACTTGCTTGCTTGTTAGTGTTAGAGAATGACCTGTTAGGTTTAGATTGTATCATTTAACTATTGTCATCCTACTGAATTCTTTCCTGCCGTAATTAAATTTTACCTTGATAAAACTGTCCATTTTTCTATCGGTGTATAATCAGTTACCCATGATGATGAAGTTAAAAACACTTTTGAAAGTCGGACCATTTGCTGTGGCCCCCCACGCTCAATTTCCACATTGTTCTTTATTAAACAGTAGTTAACTGTTCATTCTCAGTGTTTCTAGTCCCATCTGTCTCTGGATTTGTGACACTGATGAAAGAGTGTGAAGTGTGTAAGTGGACGTGTGTGTGTCTGTGTCTCTGTCTGTCTTGTGTTGATCTGCATGATTGTGTTTGACTGTCAGGATTAAAAAGAGAAGGAGACAGCGAGTGCAGTCCTCTCTGTCATCAGCATAGCATGCCACCCTGTGAGAGACGTGCTAATGAGTTTTTATCTTGTACCATAGTAATTAAGTTCTCAAACGATGATGAGCGATGTGTAGACTGGTAATCTGGATTGTTAAAATGGTATCCCTTCAAATAAAAATGAAAAAGCCCAACATGTGAAGGGATGCTGGTGAAACACACACTGTCACCCACATGTAGACACACTAAAATGCCATTGTGTGTGTAAAGGGTAATTATTATTGCTGAAGAGCTCTCTGCAGCCAAGAGCAAAGCCTATTATTAGGCAAGCTATTTTCAAGTTATATCTTGATGAATACAGAAATTGTTTGAAAATAAACAGTGTTCGTGACAGTTTGCTTTAATTCACTGTACAGAGGACATCATACATTTGCTTTTGTCTCTCACTCAGTCCTACACATTTATGTGGGAACTGCCCAGTACAGCTACAGCAGCATCTTCAGCAGCTTCACTGGAGCTACTGTTGATTAAGTGCCTTGCTCATGAACACCCATGGGTGATGGGGTCCACACACATACACACACACACACACACACTTTTCCACATTTTCTGTTCTCTGGGGTTTTTTTTCTTCATACTTAAGTGCAGACACATATGGGAGGGCACAAGGACTTTACATCAGTCTTGTTGCTATGCAACACAACATCCAGGAAGCAATATAATTATCAATAGATGGCAAGCCTGCAACAACAAAGGTGATATCGTCTAAAACAAAGAGTTTCCACTTTAAAGATGACCAAATTGAGACTTTTTTCTGACTGTCAGTAGTTTGACTGACTATTCTCAGTTGGCCAGGTGGAGTAAGAATAGTTGGACAAGCTGCTTGACCTTCTCAGTACGTCTAGCCACTAGCCTGCTGACCATATGAAAACTTTCCAAGAGAGGAAGCTATCTTGCCATATTGATGCACCAAAGGTCTTAAAATGGTCGGGACGACCCTGTCATAAGAAACTCCATTTTGAATGTATTGGTTTTCACCAACAACACAACACATCTGAGTTTCCTTTATCTAAATAGTGTTTTCTTTTGCAGTTCTGGATGTCTGCAGTGGCCACCACCATGCCCATTCCATCTGGAGCCTTCATGCCTGTCTTCATACTGGGTGAGCAAAAACCCTTGAAATCTCTAGCCAAACCCGCATGATGATGACTAAATTGGATAATTTGGTGTAAAGCTTGTGATTATTATTAAAAGTGATTTGACCTCATAATTTTAGTTCACCTATTTTAAATTAGTGCTGATACGCAGGCTATTTGCTTAATAACTGAAACTATTAATTATCCTATAGATTTACACATATCTAACCTAAAGTTCTTGGTTCATTAACTTTCCTATATAGACATGACATGACTTAGACTGTTGAATATCAGATCACATTTCATCACCAGTTTATGCAGAAATCCATGGCCATGTTTTTTTTAATGACTGAGTTTTTATTATTCGTATCAACACTTTAGGAATCAGTGCTTATTTGCAGTAGTTTGCAGGTCATCTCTTGTTTTTATTTTGTAAAGCGTTTGGAGCGTGACCTTTACCAGTGCTTCACTTTAACATATTCATCATTACCAGCTGTAAACAACCACAGATGAATAAATTCAGCTGCAGAGATGGTGGGTCATTATGCATTTGTAAGTTTGTGTTTGTCAGTGATTTTAAAATTTGGTCACGTTGCACAGTTGGAGAAAGCTTGAAAAAAAACTTTTAAATGAGGCCATTGCAGAAGCATCATGCGGAATGAAAACACTAGAATTGCTGCTAGAGAAGTTTTTTTCGCCCTATAAGTTGTTTTGTCTGTCATCGTCTTTACTGGTTAAAGCTGCAGAAAAGTAACATCTTGCTTTTCTTTCCTCTTGCAGGCGCTGCATTCGGGAGGTTGGTTGGGGAGGTCATGGCCACCTTGTTTCCTCATGGCATTGTGTTTGATGGCATCCTTTACCGCATCATCCCTGGAGGGTATGCAGTCATTGGTTAGTCTCCCTTTTCCTCGTCTTAGCATTCCCCCTCTCTGTAGTTTTATTACCGTATAACTCCAACTGCAACTTTTGTTCACCTTCCTCCAAACTCCAGTTATGAGTAAAATGTTGTTTTATGAGCAAAACATAATGGAGAGGCAGACTTTGAGAACCAGCAAGAACCCAACCATCTCAAATGCAACAGTATTATAAGTATTTTATCATTAAGAATTCATCATTGAAGCCTTACTCACTGTCCTGCTCCCCTATCCTCTGCCTTCTCTCCTATCTTACTCTTTCTCCTTCTAACTGTCAGCCTCCTGCACCCTCTGCTTGTCAGTAGTGGTCAAAATGTCTTCTTCCTTCTCTCCTGCCATTTCTTCCTCCCCCTTCTCTTCCTCTTCCCCCTTCAGCCTTTCTGACCGTCCAGTTGTCACTTGTTGTCAAGTTGTCCCTACTCTTCCTCATCTCACTCCTTTAGTTTTTCATCCTCCCCCTCCTCTTCATCTTCCTCCTTTCCATCAGAGCATGTGGGCACTTTGCTCTGACAGTGAACTGTCACAGTGGGTTCTCTCTTCTGTCCTCACCTCAGCCACTGACCCAGAAACGAGGTCTTCCTTAATTTTTCCTCCCTACAAAGCACATCTCCCCTCCTTACCTTGATCACTTCCTACTTTTTTATTATAAACATTAATATATTCTTCTTTTCGTTATTCTCTCTCTGGAATGTTTATCACCTGACGTGCTGTATTTGCTATTTTTGCTTTACAACCATTTAATGGAGCTCTGGTTTCCTCTTCCTATCGCTGCTTTCCTCGTGTGACTCAGCAGTCTTCCCTTTGCTCAATCATTATCCTCTTTCACCCAAATTATTGTTTTCTTCTCCAGTCTTTTCATTATTTGTCCTGCATATTGGCCACTGATCTCTTTTTTTGTTTTAGGCATTTTACTGTTTTTCCCACCATCATCGTTATTTCGGTCCTGCTTCCCAACTGTTTGTCCTCCAATTTTTATTTCTATGTCTCTTTCCTTCTTTGCCATTCCTTCTCTTTTTTAACCATTTATCCTTTCCCCTCCTGTAACTCCCATCATCCCATCTATTGTGTTTTGGTTAAAAACTTGTGGATGGAAACCCACTTCCTCACAGGAGCGGCAGCGTTGACTGGTGCAGTGACTCACACAGTCTCCACTGCAGTTATCTGCTTTGAGCTGACTGGCCAGATCTCCCACATCCTGCCCATGATGGTGGCTGTGATCCTGGCTAACATGGTAGCCCAGGGTCTGCAGCCCTCCCTGTATGACTCCATCATCCAGGTCAAGAAGCTGCCTTACCTGCCGGAGCTCGGCTTTGGACACATGAGGTTTGTGCTGATTTTATAAAGTAAATGTGTCCATTTGGGTAAATTATAAGGTTCCACTCCATTATGGAGCTTCAAATTAAATATTCAGATTAGTGTATTGTTTTGCTTTTGCTTCTACACAATCTGGGTTTCATGTTCAAAGATACGTGAACAGGTAGACGGAATGAATTTAGGAACATTTTCTAATTATGTAAAACATTAGAAATTAAGACAACTAAGAGATTAGATTTCCATCTTACAAATTTTGATTAGGGAACCTGACCATTGACCAATGACCATTAAGATGCCAAGGTGCTGCATCAGTCTAAAAACATAATTTGTGCTTGCACATTCTGTATGTGTGAATTTATATATTATTTTAAACATGGCTTTCTTACTAGTTTCAGTCCACATCTGTGTCCTCGTCCCACAGCCAATACAACATCTTTGTTGAAGACATCATGGTGCGGAAGGTGAACTTTATATCATCTCAGTCCACCTACAGAGAAGTTAAACTTCTGCTGGACTCCTCCTCACTCAAATCAATCCCACTGGTTGACTCAAAAGGTAAAACGTTAACTGTGGGTCTAATCTTAACAGTTGGGACCAACGAAGTGGAATACAAAATGAGAAAAGCAAAGTTTTACTTCAAGTTGTGCAATTATTGCTGTCACATACACACAGTTACAAAGATCCAAATCTAGGTAAAACTAAGTGAAACCCACTTATTTTACAACATTTAAGATTATTTTCTAGCTCCTATTAAACTCTGTGTGGAAGTAATTTTTCCTCCTCCTTCCAGATTCTATGATCCTGTTGGGCAGCGTTGACAGGTTGGAGCTACTGGCTCTCTGTGATTGGTGGTTGTCACCAGAGAGAAGGCTTCTGATGCAGGTGAGGACAGTTGGAGAGCAGCCAGTCTGCTGTTCTTCAGTGTCTTAGGACACCACAATGTGTACAGCAGGAAAATACTGTAGTGTTTATTTAATGAGGCATAATTTATCTTCACAACATGAATATTGTATTTCATGAAAATGTCGCTCAAGGTCAACAACATTTAACTGTTGTCGCTATAATTCTGGTTGTTTGTAATGTTTAACATTATATTGTCATAAATTTCTGTTTGTAGACATATTACTTCAGCAGCTGAAGAAGAGCCTGTTATACTTTATACACAGTATTCTAAAACCTTAAAATATACACTGGAGATTGCATTCTGTTTTATTTATTTTTAGTTAGATCTTGGAAGCACATCAGAACAGATGTGATATGTTTTATCAAGACATAAAATAATAGTGTGCAATAATTGGCTTAATGTTCATATATAAGATGCAAAATATTTGATTTACATAGAGAGAAATGATACCATCAACCATTAATATAAACAGAGCCACAGGCGTAGGAATATTGTGGCTAAATTCATCTGGCGTGAAATTACGAATTTGGCCGCCCTGTTTTCCTTTGCTCTCCTATCCTTGGTGTCGTCATTCAGAGAAGGAAAAAAAATCATGCAAAGAAACTCTTAAATGAATAATTGATAAAGGTTTCATGAATGTCGCTCATTTCACCTGGGGAAGGAGCACATGATATAACTTCATACGTTTGCTTTGGCCTGAAATGCTTTGGTAACACAAGGAGGATCGCTGACTGGAAAAGGTGAAGGGAAAAATGTTGTAACAGACGAAGCTGCTGCCGTCTGGTAATCTACTGTTAATTCCACCTACTAGAGTCAAACAGTTAAGTGTTTTTTCTAAAGGAAGAAACAAACGATCTCTGTCAAATTTCAATGAGGTAGCGTAAATTAAGCGTTAAATTTAGTTCAAAATTTAGGCTGAGTTCAGTTTTGATATTGTGACACCAGCCTCTTTACCTGGATTTGGTTTCAGGGACAAAGTCTCCAGGAGCAGAACCAGAGACACAGCTGGGAGTCCTTCGCTTTTGTTGAGGAAGAGGGAGAGGAAGACGGAGAGAAAGTGGTTTGTCATTCTGATACTTAACAGTCAAGATAGATAATATTTTTGTGTTTGTTTTTTGTTTAAACTGTTGCTGTGTCAGACAATAAAACATACTTTTATCATCTGGTTACTTTTGCTATTTCCTTTAGAAAGTGATTAATTAACAGGATTTATGAAGCACATTTACTTCTTGCCTGCAGAGCACTCCAGTGCAGGAGGAGAGGAACGGCCCCCTGCCGCCCCCAAAACCCCAGGAGCCTTCATCAAACCACACTGCTCCTGTTCCTGGTGAGCAAAGACAACTTCATATTTCCCAGTACATTTTCAGTTAGATTATTTAATTCTCTGTTGCTCTTGGTGGAGGTATGATAAGTATTCATCATCTCTATCTTCTGTCAGTGATAAGTGCCACCATAGCTTCCAGTCTAGGCTCTAGTACAAAGGCCTTATGGGTAATATGGGAAATATGGGGCAAACACTTTTTGCTCATCAGCGTGAAGTAGTAGGATTTGTTCTTTGCTGCTCTGTCTCCCCTGCTTCTCCTCAAAAATATATGTCAACTCATTTGACTAAGCACTTAGTCAGGGCCCAGATGGTTTATGTCGTTCACCAGGTTTTAGCACATGTCAAGTACATCATTCTCAGAGGACACAAATGTATCTTGTTTATAAATTCTGAAAGTCGAAGCCGTGGGAATTAATAAAACCATAAGAAACACTATGATATATAACCAGTAGAACAACATCATCTGTTTTTGGAAACTTCTACTACTGCTTTAGTGTTTTTAGATGTTTTCCCATGTTTCTAGTATATTGAATAACAATTATTGGCAAATAAATCAAAGCAAAGTCAATATTTACAGGGTTGACCCTTCTTTTTCATGACCGCTGCCAAATCCTGACTGATGTTGATCCATTCTTGCCGTATTATAGAGGTGTTACTTTAATGTGTTTTTGGTGCAGCAGGCAGTTGTTTGATAAAGCTCTAATTGCACAGATAGCAATAAAGTCTAGCTAAAGGGGCCTTTAACAGCTAAAGAAGCAGATATTTCCTTCAGGAATTGGTCAACATCAAAAACGGCTAAGAGACGAGGAATATTGAACTTACATTCATCAGGTGAACACAAACTACTGGATGTGTAAATACGTAACGGCTAACAGGTTGTTCAGCTGTTTCTTCGGCCATTTAGCACTAAAATCTCAAAATAGACAATTTGTCAGCTTTTCACACTTTTTGCTAAATTGACGTGTAAACGTTTGTTTGTCTCTGCCCCCAACAGATGTCAAAGATTGCAATTAATAACTTTACCATCCTAACAGCAATGAGGGAAGGTTTGGCAGCGTGTTCACTGCAAGTAACCAGATGGCGTGTTTGTATCTGTTGTGGCACAGTAAACACCTCAGTAGCCTGTCTCTCACACACACACACACACACACACACACACACACACACACACACACACACACAGTTTTCTTAGTGAAAGGGTATCCAGGCAACAACAATAAGGGGTTGCTTCGGTTGTCACTGTCTCTCAAATCCTCCAATTGCAGCAAGGTTATTCTCTCCTAAAGTCTTTTAAAAGCTGTGTTTATCATTTATTCACCTTCACCCTTTCTTCTTTCTACCTCACAGAAAAAGTTCCTCTACAGTCTGTGAGGAAAACACTCGGGTATCTCTTCACTTCTAAGAACAGACAGACAGAAGGACAGTCGCAGGTACGTGTGTGCACACGTTTTAAGTATTACAAACATTCCTTACATCTACACCCTTACATGTCAGGTTGTTCAGTTGCGTTTTCCTGCTAGTCAGCATGTCTGTGTATTTTATTTCTTTGTAAACCTTTGTGCCCTTTCCACTGTTCAGTAATTATTTAAAGATGTCAGGAATGTACTCACTAGCCAAGAAATTTTCCCTTGTGTTATACACACACACATTGAAATGCAAATCCCCATCCTCTTGGCAGTGCCATCCCAAAACCACATCTCCACACTGGCACTAGTAGGATATAAATATTTATACATAATTGTTTTCCCAGGAATTTATCATTATGGGGTCTGCTTTCTTTTCAGACAAATACACTTATCTGATTGACAGAGGCACATGAATACACACAGCTGCTTCCTCGTCCTCAGACAAACTCCCCTAAGTCGAGCATTCTTTCTTTCAACCTTGCCTCAAACAGAGAAGTCAGATACTGGAGGTAGAGTTATTATTCAGCTTGGCGATGAGCCTGGCTCACAGGGAAAGCAATACATGTCTTCTGTTTATATGAGGAGGGATGAAAACCACATTGGAAGTAAGCATATGCTTGTAAGCTTGCAAGATTAGAATTTGATTTCTGTTGTGCCCACCACTGCGGCTTGTGAATTACGAGTCTGATTCTCTATTATGTTTTTGGATTCAATCCTATTCCAGCCTAGTCATTGTTTTTACAGCAGCGAGCCACAATGCTACAGCCCTGAATATCAAGTAGACACAGTGGGAAATTGCCTCTGGCAATCAAGCCATGGCTGAAATCTGGCTGTGAATCAGGTATTTGTCTATTTTACAGCCACTGATGGCAGGTAACCAAACTCTGACCTTTAGAATATTATCTGGCTGATGTTGTACAGCAGCATCTCGATAATTCTTGCATTAGCATAATTGTTGTTTTTTCATGGTAAACAGTTAGCAGAAGTATAATACAGCTACACAGAAAGCAGCTATCCAGTTTGTGCGGGGGTGAGATAAAAATAACAAAAAATATTAACCTTTTCCTATGCGAGTGTCTGCTTGATAAAAATGAGCCCTCAGCTGTGATTGGACATAGACGCCTCACAACCGTTTTTATAGGTGACAGTATGTTGTTGCTTCATGGTCAGAAGAAGCCAGACTGTCTAGACAGGGTGTGAGTAAATGAAGGATACATGGCTAATAGGACATGTCGCCCTGGATTTCGCTTACTTCACCCAATTTACGCACAAAGCTGCTGGATGTTGTTGGGGACTGTTTTAGGCTGTTTAAGAACATGACTTGCAAAATGAGCTGTCTGAGGAAACTCCCATTCAGTGCAACACACTTTCTCAACTCCAGCTGTTGTTTGCGAAATGAAGACACACAGAGAAAACTGATTTAGCACTAATAATCTGTCCAAATTTACAAAACTCTAGTTAATGTCAATCAGCTAGATTCTCATTTAATTATCTATTTAATCTGTATGTGATCCTGGGCTTTGCACACAATATGTAGTTTTTTCTCTTCTCTTTGAGACTGGGTGTTTTATTTATTTATTTATTTATTTATTATTGCACTCAAACATCCTGTCTCTTTCTTTTCTCTCTCTCCAGGAGCCTTGTCCTCCCCCTCTGGCAGACACAATGTCACCTGAAGAGGTACAACAATGAGGAAGGAATTTATAGAAATGTCTGTTAATTATTTCTTATGGTCATTAAATACATCTCTGTGTTGAGCCACCAAACCTGGAGTCCAAAGTGAGGCTCAAATAACAACAGTCCCAGATAAGTCCTATGAAGTCAAAGCTGGCACTATTAACAATCAAATCCGTGTCACATCACATGTAGGTCACAAGTGTTAGAAATGTGTGTCACAATAGGAAAGATTCAGAATTGGGGCACCATTTAACTGCTGTGTGAACACAACCAGAATTTTAAATGAGACATCTTTTTTATTTTAAGAGCAGCAAAACATTTTGTGCCCTCCGATCCACTCCTGTCCGCTATTTTTCCTTTACTCTTCCTGGCACTGTCCCAAAATACCCCATAACATCACACTGTAAATCCTACAAGACTGCTGCCCCTGTCACAGCAGGCTGAGGCGTGTAGGTAAAATCCATAGAGAGGCTAAAAGGTGTCAGACATCCTAAATCTCAGAGGGAAGACCGGTGACATGCAAGGACACAAAACAAGGTTTCAAGGTTTTTCTCAGCTGCGAAACTCCTCAGTGGTAACTAGCTACCATCTATCACCTGGAGCTACACACAGACTGTACTGCATATACACTCACACAGTTCTACACAGACACACTACGCAGTGTTTTGATTATTTATTTAGCTGCGTCTGATATTCATTTAATCATGATACATTCATGACTCATCTTAAAACCACCTTGAGGTGAACTTTTTCCTCATCATCAGATCCTCTCTGAACTAATGCCACTGTGACCTTGGTTCTCATTTTCTGCTGCAGATTCAAGCGTGGGAAGAAGCAGAGATGGACAAGCCGATGGAAATCGATGAGATACGAGTTGACCCTTCCCCCTTCCAACTGGTTGAGAGAACATCATTACACAAGGTTGGTTTTTGAAAGATGAGGATAAAAAAGGCTTCAGAGGCAAAGTCCAGCATAACATTTTCGCAACTTTGCTTTATTATTGCAGTTTTAGAATTCAAATGAGAGATTTGAGCTTTAACATTAAGACTTGATGAATTATCAGGAGATCATTTTCTTTTTTTAATAGTCTACATAATGTTTTTTTGTTCATCAAACTCATGCAGAGCAATGATGAGTAAAACATGCACCATTAGCGATGAAGTGTAACGTACTGTGATAAATTGGGTTCAGCTGCTAAAGTAATGATAGACCAGACGGGTACAGACAAGACAATAATAGTTTAACAATTCTGAAATCACAGAAATCCTTTATTCCTCTACCATGAATATAATTTAATGTTTAAATTATGATCAAATATTGGATGTCACTCTTAAATAACAGTCTAGTGTTAAATGTATAGTAAAACAAATATTTTTAGCAATAGCAAAAAAAGTAATGGCACTGTTTTGTTTTCAGTTTCCTTATTGGTCATAATATTTGATCTGATCTTCACCCAAGTCACAGATATCAACAAACACAATATTCCTATGTTGATAAAAAGTGTATAGTCATGATCTTTCATGTCTTGAACATACCCAGTAATATACAGAGTGATGGTGGAAAAGGTAAGTGAAGTGTTTCACTACCTTTGGCACAACGTCTAGGAACTTTGGACCGTTCCTCCTTAAAGAACTGCTTCAGTTCATTCATGCTATTAGGATGTCTGGTGTGAAAAGCTCTCTTGATGTCACTCTACGGTTTTACTTCAGTATTCAGGGACATTGTTTTGCTGCATCACCCAACTTTTTACTGAGCTTCAGCTGGTGGACAGCCACCCTAATATAACAAATGTACAGAATGAGCTCCATTTAAAGTTTTAATAGCTGGAGAGTTGGCAACACGACCAGAGCACTGTGTACTTTGTCCTTTCTGTGCTGAAAACAAGTTTCTGAACAAGAACTTATGAGTTAGAGTCTGGATTGCAGGGAAGTCTGACATATACAACTGTGTCATCTTCATTAAAATGGGCTTTAAAGTATAAACCAAGTACAGTTGTGTTATGTATAACGTAACGAGTAATGGTCCAAGAAGAGACTGTTATTAGGGCTGGATGATAAAATAAAATAAAAAAATCTATTGTGCGATAGCTTTTCCTAGATCGAACTTTAAAACAACCTGGATCAAAGTCATTCCACCTATGTTTTATCATCTTATGGACCCTGCACGAAATGCAAGACTTCACAGTCTTAGACTCAAGAAAATGTTGTTGCCCCCCTAAGACAACCAGTATGATACCTACACAACAACAGAGCTGATGGTGCCCACTTTCTCCACCATACACCAAAAAAACCAAAACAAAGGGGCATATCACAAATTTATTAGCTTCTTTACTGCAACATATCTCAAGAAAATATGCTAAGAGGCTTCTCCCAGTTTTGTTCAGATTTATTATTCATTACATCATAATTAGCATGAAATGACTTGGGTGGATGGGGTGCAGTGAATTTTATTGCAAAATGTAAATTAACTGTGGACAAGAGTTTATGTTTTTCTGTCACAGGTGTTATACAAGCAGAGAAGCATATAAATGGAGTTCACCACCCCAAGCAGTCGTAAAGTCTTTTGTTGATGTTCGCACATCCAGCTCCTTAAGTTGTTTACCTCTGTCACAGCTCATCCAGTCTGGATGTGGATAACCTTGACAGAGGGCAAATGACACATGAGAAACAAGCGTTCTCATGTGTCACTGGGCACTGGGATTTTTTCACACGGTGTCTTCCAACTAATCACTGCGCTTAGTTTTTTTGGACTGAGACCAGAATCGTATTTACAGAAGTCAGTTGGAGTTGTTACATAGATATCTAAACCGTTTGTAGGTGAGGATTGATTTTGGATAAGAAGAACTTTTATTTATCAGTTTTCAACCATTTTAATAATTAATCTTAAGTAGTAATGTTACCGTAGTTGCTGCCTTAGTATTAGTTGGTAGTTTGGTGTTCATCTGTTTCTGTACTTCACTTTGATTGTATTCTTATTTTCAAGAAATTTAAAATATTTGGGGTGAATTTGTGCATCAGAATTCATGTGAGTTTCCTCTCCCAGCTGAACAAGCTGCAGTATGGTTGTGCTTTTACTGTACATACTAATATAATTTACAGGTTCAGCAGCTGCAGGATCCTGCAAATAACTGGTAAACAGTTTGTCATTTTTCTACTCCTCTGTTTTGTGTTTAATATAATTGTAATTCCATTCTTATGGTAATAGCCAGAGTAGTTTGGTTATTTATGTGCAAAAAGGCTTTTGGATTTCGGTGTTCTGATGCATACAAAGAGCTCATCCAAAGTGCGACCTTAGCTGGAATATCAACAGAACAAAATGTGCATGGAAACACTGCGGTTCACCTAGAGCCTTGAGTCAGTTTACATTCATCTTTTCTGTGTCTGTAACATTGTGTCTAGATGAGGTCCCAGACAAAAGGTGTAACCAGCTCTGAGATTCAAGCTTTTGTTGTATTTTGACTTTTTCACTCTGTCTCCACAGACTCACACCTTGTTCTCACTGCTGGGCCTGAGTCACGCATATGTGACTAGTATCGGCAAACTGGTCGGGGTGGTGGCACTGAAGGAGGTAGGAAGCAAAATTTGTTTTTGTTGTTGTTGTTTCTCCCCTAAACTAAAGCTCTCAATGATTAACGTTATCTGGAACCAAGACCTGAGAAGTAAATACAATTCTCATTCATCTATGTCCAAAAACCTTAATTTATTAAAATGCACAAGTTTTCTCTTATCTGTCCTGACTATGGTGGAAAAAACAGTTCATCTGCTTTATTTCTACTGATTTACTCTTACTTTCATAAAGCTTTTTGGGATACGTGTGAGGATTTTGTTGGCATAATCAGTATCCTCTCTGTATGATTAGGTCCTCTTTAATTTACTTCATTCCTTTTGTATTTTCTTATTGTCACCATCTTCACTTTTTCTTTCTACATTGTTTTTTCTCATTTTCCAACTTATGTTTCTTCCACTATCCTTTGACAAATACTTATCTACGTCTCTTCCTTCCTTCCTGATCCTTTCATCCATTTTTTTCTTTTACCTTTTCCTCTTTTCCCTCTTCCTCCTTCAGCTCCAGAAGGCCATCGAGGGCTCCACGCGCTCCGGTGTACGACTCCGCCCTCCGCTCGCCAGCTTTCGTGACATCAGCAACCACAACTCTGTCTCCAAACCTCCTCCTCCTTCTGCAGCTGCTCCTTCTCCTCCAACCACTCGGGCCTCTCCTCCCTCCCCTCCAACTCCTCCACAGCCTCCATCTCCATCTTCTCCTCACCATCATCATGTTCATCATCACCACCATCATCATCATTGTCATCATCTCCACGAGGATGAAACTGAGGTGTGGATCGAGGGCGTGTCGAAGGAGGTGGAGGAGAGTAGCAGCAGCAGTGCAGAAAGTGGAGGTGGCAGCAGCACATGGACTTGCAGCTCACCCAGCAGGAGCTGCAGTTTCAACAGCAACCTCACCCTTCCTCCCTCTTCCAGTCCTCCCCCAGTTCCCTCTTCCTCATCTCCTTCTCCCCCTTCCTCCTCCATCCTTCTCTCCACCCTGAAGCCTCTACAGGAACTGCTTGAGGAGGATGATGACAGCGATGATGAGCCAATGGTTTAGATTAGACAAGTTTTTTTTTATGTATATATAATGGAAAACTTTTTTAATGGTGTGAGTTTCTTCTTCTGTTCTTAAATTGTTGTTCTGGTCTTTGGACACCCTTTTACCTCTTTCTGTCACAACTTCACCAGAACAAAGATTTCAATGCAAACAGAGTATTTGCTTGAAACTGTGCCAAGGCTGTGCATAATTTCTTATTTTTCTATTTTTATTTTAAGACCCCGGCTTGTTCTCTATGCTCATTTCACAGACCTTCACTTGGTTTGCTTCCACATCCTTTCCCTTCACTCTGCCCACACCAATCGCTGTCTCTTCTTAATAAGCTCTCTGTGTATGTTTTCGGTTACTTGTCCTGCTTCACTTCTCATTTTCTCTTTCTCGTGTACTGTCCAGAGAATTGAAAGTTTCCTCCGGGATTTTCTTTTCGTCAGGGTGGAAAAGCATCTAAAACGGCATTAAGACCATTATAGCAAACCTCACCAATGAAACCTGAAAAAGTATTTCATTTGTAATCTCATTGTGTTAGCAGCTGTTTGACTTGCATGACATAATTGAAGGAAAAACCAGTACATGGCACAGAGCATGATTGGATGCTAGTTGTTCAGTTGTTGTCAGTACCATGCAGATCCTGTTGTGTTTCTCCACTCATTTATTCAGCTTTTCCTTTGTCACTTATCTCTTTGACATACTATTTTCCATCAACTTTGTGTCTTTATTAACCAAAAATGCATTAGTTTGAAGAATAATACAAATATCTGCTGCTGAAATGAGAAGTGCAGCTGTAAAGCCCCAGCAAGTAGTTTTGCATTTCCTCATTGTTTGTGTCTTTAGAAAAAGGTTTTTACTAGATGAAAGCAGGAGCTATTGATTTTATTTTTTTATGGCAATAGACAGCAGTAGACTAATGGAGCTGCTCAGTCCACTGTGGAAGAGTGGCCAAAGCCCCAAATTGACCTCCAAATTGTGAGCTGACCTTGCGGATGCAGCCTCAGAGCTCATTTCATCACAGTTAAGTTGATAGATGGTGCAGCGAAAGGCGTGTGAAGACAGCCATACCCTGTTGAATAGAATCTGGAGATGCCTCTCAGACTTAGCAAAAGTTACACATGAGTAGTTTGAATAATTATGGATTATGATGCAAAAGAAAATACAACTTAGTCTTTTACTATAACAAATTGAAGTCTGACATTCATCAAAGTGAATGACAGCTGACATTTTGTCATGTAACATCTGATCTTATACGATGATGATGTATGTTGACAGGGATATCTGTGCCAATTAATGCGTTCATTGGCTTAATGAACGACCTCATTAGCATGACTATTTGATATGAACCTGTCATGATGATTATTACAGAGAATGTATGCTCACGTGGTGCTCTGTTCTCTTAGCTGCTAGTGTTACATTTTAATGACTAGAACAAATATTAAATGCTATTTGGCCACGAGTGCACAATTTAAAAGACTTTAAAGTTTTTACTTTTTTCTTATTCTGTACATTGCTTCAAAGGAAGTCTTTTCTTACAGACTCAGCAGCAGAAATAGGACGCATGTTGTGAAGATTTACACTTCACTTAAATCATCTTTGTAAATTCATTTCATTTCTGTTGTGCATATATCTTACTGTTAGACTAAGGTTTAGTTGAACTACTAGGGAGCAGAAAGAGTTCACAATTGTGTCTTTAAAAGAAATTATTATAGCCAACATGTCAGCAAGTTATTGCCTAGTTACACATTAACCAGCGGCAAAGAATTAACTAAGAAGGGCTTAATGTTATGTACAATTTTTGACCTGGCTGTTATTATGTAGTACTATAAATGACATCTGGACATTATATACAGTCAGTGCCCAAGGCCGTAGAGACTTAAACAGAATTACTGGTCACCAGTTTCCCCATTTTTAGTTAATATTGGAGTTTTGTGTCCTCCAGCACCTGCAACATTTAATTGAGATCATGAACTGAAGAACTTCATCTTCTTAAACTCCATCAATGTGCTTGTTGCTTACGGTTTCTTTTCCTGATGCACCTTTTTAATTTATCACTTCACCTCTTTCACTCTAATCTCTTCATCTCATGCACTCAGTTCTCAGGTGGTGCCTTAAAAGTCTTTAAACCTGCAGATATAGCACAGACGTGTTTGTCTGTAAATTAAAATGTGTATGTTTCTTAAGGGGGATCTGTACTGGTTTAAGTGCTTCTTGTTTTCTGCTTGAGGCTGTGCTTAATGTATGTTATATTTATTTATCCTTTAGTAAAAGAGTCGATTATTATCTTAATGTATAAAGCTGTGAACAGTGTAGCTAAATAAAGTTTTATTAAGTGAAATCCTTTGTTTTTTTGTTTTTAATCCAGGTCAACCTCGATGTAATATCACACCAGGACAGAGAGAGAATATTTTAGCTGCTCATAGAAAGAATAATTGCAAACTCAACCTCGTGGCCGAGAGCTGAACTCAGCTAAGGTAGGGTAGAAATATTGATTTTTACTTTAGTGATTATGAAAATGTATTGGAAGTATTTAGATTTGTATTTATCTTCTTGTAAATCTATTCTATTACATAAATCTCTAAGTTTACATAACCTTTGACTTTAGCTTTGATTATATTAAATATCCCAAATTATCAATTAAGTTTTGATAGCACAAAGTTAGATACAACAAACATTATACCGTACATACTGTGTTTCAATAAAAGATGAACAGAAAAAATTGTATTTAGGTTATTCATCAAAATCTGTTTGTCACTTTAAACATCTGTTCTGATGTTCTTACCTGTGGTTTCGTACTTTAATTGCTTTTTATCTATGTTTGGGTAAGAGTAGGTGACATTTCTTTTAAATATTATTGTATGTTTTTACTTTTGTACTGCTCAGAGGGATTTTTGAATAATCTCATTGTGTTAGAAAACCTTTCTATTTCCTCTTTGACTCTGCAGAGGTAACTTAATTTATTAATACAGCATGACTGACATTTCATCCATGTGAATCTGACAGGAACACCACAGTAAGTGTAAGTTCAACTCTAAAAGTGCTAGATAAAACATTTTGGCAGCCTTCAGTGAGATGTTTTAAACATTTGTTTTAAACTCTGGCTCCTCACATGTGCTCTGCGTGTGTTTTGCACACTTGGATTTCTTTAAATTGTAGGATGAGATCTCTGAGCAACAAGAGGACAAACGGAGGACAGATGATTAGTGCAGCGATCAGGGGCATTGAGGTCTTGATCATTGGAGTGTAAGAAAGAATCGTCCTCTCCAGCAGCTGTTGCTGGAGGATTTTTGGAAGAGATCATGTGGAAATATTATGTCACAGGTTATAGCGCTCTGTGCTTTCTGTTTTGGATTCTAAATTTTGGATTTGTGCAGTCATGACAAATATAGGTACTTCTCTGTTTCATTCCTAGTTTTACGCCCCACATGACTCCACCTTACTCATTCATGTCAAGTCACTAAAGCATGATGCTTTCAAGGATGTCTTCTATTATGCAACAATTTACTTATTAAACATTTTTTGTGTTAGTAGCACAAGATCAAAAGCACGCTGCTTCCTTTTCTGAAAATCCAGCACGTCTGCCAAACACACAAAGGCCTAGTGGAGCACAAATGGATAATAACACTTGAAAAGACAAGGGCACTTCTCTGCCCCCAGACAATGATGAAGTCTTAACATAGCCCAGTTTAATGAATGATGCTGCTGTGGTGATTGTAGTGTTTTAGCAGGATTGATGGCTACAAGAAAGGTGCTGCAGTTGTGGGAAGAAAATGTCTGACCTTCACACTGCAGATTGAGGACCTATTTGAGTTTTAAGCCACAGGAGTGGTGTTTCTCTGTTAGATATATAAAATATAGATATAGGATATATATAAGATATATAAAAAGATTTTTTTTTAATATGTTCTAAGCTGAACAGAAGTGACAGTGCCACTACAGGGTTTTAGTGTCTTGTCCAAGTAGACCTTGATGAGTGTCTAGGAGGAACTGAGACTCCCATCACTGGAGTTCATGGACGATGGATGTCCTATCAAATGAGCCCCCACCTTGACTGTAAGTATCATCATATTTCATCCACACTTCTTTAAAAGCAGTTTTTAGGATTAAGACTTGGTGTTTGACAGAACAAAACAGAAACCAGAAGAATCTGTTTCCCAGAATATATATTTTTTCACACAAACAAAGCTACATTCATACAAACATACAAACGACACTCACTGGCCACTTTAGTAGGTACACCTAAACAATCTAATACAATCCAATACAGCAGCTTTGATATGAATTCTATTTTTACACTGTTAGAATTGATCAGTTTTTGTGGAAACTGGTGAAACTTATACTGTATTGTTATTATTAAGGTCATAGTGGGTGGTGAAGTGTTATAATAAGAGGTGTTTCTAATGTGTGGACTTCCATATTTACATAAATAGCTAGAATTCATGACAGAGCTGCTGAGCTGGATTGCATTAGATTGCACAGGTGTACCTAGAAAAGTGGCCAGTGAGTGCATACATGCATACAGTCTTACATTCATACAAATACATATTAGTTTATTTGTCATTTTTATTTTATTAGAAAAGGCAATGTCATATATTATTACTTTGTATACTGTGTTATATTGTTAGGGCTAGGTCACTGTTAAAAAGCATGCACTTTCTTTTGGTTGTGTCCAGATCATGTGCTTGCAAATAACTCAGAGCGCTCGCCCTATCGGATCTTTTTGCCATATTACGATGTTTCAGGTTGTTTTCACTCTTGCTTTTAGTGCGCTCAGAATTATTTGCAAATACTGTTTTGCCCAAGTCTGGTTGTGTCCATGTTTGTTGTATTGCAATGACTCTTTTTAACTGGGCCCTTTATATCTTTTTCTGATTCTACTGTCTTCTTCTTTTTTTGTGCACTGTTCAGGATTTAGTCCAGGGTCTTTGGTCCACTTGGTCCAAATTTTTGTAAATCCACATTATCCTCACACAACTTGATTCAGCAGTCATTGAATTCAAGTCTACCTCCATTTTAATTTGTTCATGGTCACATGTGTAATGTGTCACATTTGCCATAGTCACTTACGGGGTTTCTTGGCATATAGTTTGTGTACATTACCCCCCATGTTTCCATCAGTCTTCTCCTTTTTCCTCAGGCTCAAAGTGGGTAAATAGTTGGGAGGGGAAGGGGTTGGTATAATAGCTTGATTGATTATTGGAGTATTTATTTCCTGTTTTTGTCTTTCTATGACTGATTCAGTTGGTCGCAACAACAACAATCGATCCCTCCTCTGCCTCTTCGTCCTTCTCTTCCAGTGATTGGACGATGCAGGGAACTACGTCAAATGGTATCCTCTCTGCAGCGCATTCGCCGCTCTGTGTTGGGATTCCTGGGCTTGAGCCTCTGGTTGACGGGGCCTCCTCCCTCAACGGGGAAGGCGTCAAAGAGTTTGGCTCTGGTTCCAAGGTTAATGTTACTTCTTCTACCTGTGAAAACAGGAAATAGTGTCGTAGTTTTTGACACTGCAGTAATGCTATGTCTAATGTAGTCAAGGCTCTAGTTGTTTTTAGTAGGCAATGGGTCAAAATGTTGTTCTCTCCTATGTTGTCTGTGTTTGTTTGTTCATTATTTGTATTAAGGTCACAAACCATGCAACAGATACCAATTTAAATTTATCTGGGTTGACAGGAGATGGTCTTTGGTAAATATCCAGTGAAGTTCACCTTTGTGAGCTCCTCCTCTTCGTCTTCATGCTGCTCAGGGATTCCTTCAGACTCTGGCTCTGGTTCCTCCCCGACTGTCTCCACCACTCCTACGACCATGTCAGCCATCTGTCCACTCAGCTGCCCAACAATCTCCACCTGCAACCATTTCAACTGATTTTATTGCTTTTCGTATTCTGGCGTAGTGCTTTTTAAGTTGCAGAAGATTCAGCAAGTTGCTAGCACAGTTGGACAAGCAGAATATGAGCTCTCCTGTCCTGATCTCCCAATCTCTACCTGGTTTGCCGGTGCAGGACATGAAAGAGAAAAGACAGGTACAGCAAACATAAATGCTGAATCCAAACACCTTCAGTTGTAAACTTGCTGACTCAATGGCATGCTACTCTGAAGACCAGGCCCGTTTAAGGATCTCTGTCATCAAGTCCGCTGCAGGCTTTCATGCAGACTTTTTTGGCATTGCTCCATGCATACCTCCAGCCTGTCTCCTACCTTGCCGACTTCCCTGGCAGTTTTCCCACATTATTCATTGCACTACAGATGTGTGGATATGTGTGCATTAAATATCCCTGCTGATATAAACAAAGCCATATTCACAAGACAAAAATGAGAAGATGTCAATGTCAGAAATGATGCAAACAACACAAGCAATTGTTAATAAGATAACAGGTTTTAAGAACCGTAGTCTCTGTTGAAGACATGATAACAGATAAAATCGAACATGTTTACAACTAAAGCTGGGCTTTCTACAGTTGCAAAAGAATATTAAACATGGTCATGTTGACTGTGTTGTCTAACAAGGACTAAAGGGAGATGTCTTATCTATTTACCTTTGACTATATATGCAGGCACACACCTCTGTGCCCTTGCAAACTCGCATAGCTGTTCTGCAAAAATTAAACCATCTTCTAGTCAGCAGTCTGTAATCCAACCATTTGGATTCAGCAGGCGAGCGCATACCTGGTGTGCCTCCACCTGCGCAGCTCCCCACAGGTCAGCTAGTCGAGGGTGGGTGGGAGGACCAAGGCTGTGGATGGTGCTGTTGGGGGTGGCTTGGAGGGAATGGGAGGCACTGTGTAGCCTGTGCTCCATTGTCTGTAGAGAGAGAGGAAGAAATCAAGAGACACAAGGAGAATCAATGCTGTTCTGATGTTCTGTGCTGCATACTTTCTGTATTCACATTCTAGTTACTTATAATGGTCTGCATCTACTTTTAATACAGTCTGTGAATTATGAGTCTGAGGTGTTGCAGCAGGGAATAGTAGGGGAAAATGTCTTGGCCTTGTTTGCATTGACTGATGCTGAGAGCATAAAGTGACTGAAAGGCTTTATTGGAAATATAATATATTCAATAGTCTCCTTCACAAGGGAAACTTTATAACACATGCATTAAAGCTAACAAGCTCATTTCCACTCTGGTCTTGGATTAGTACACCTGTCCCTGACCTTTTCAACTTATTATTTCATAACCCTCAGTCATTTAATGAGCTCTGAAAATGTGCCAGAGCAAGAAAATGTCTTCAGGTGTCACAGTACATCATGACTCACTTTATTTGCAGAAAACCTCCCAACAGGCCTGCTTGTTGAATATCAGCAGGTGATTTACACCAATGACAATCGCACAGCTCACACTTCCAACTAGTTTACAGGAAGTGAAGCCTGTGATTTTTGAAGTGAAGGTCTAAGTTGAATTTCCCAAACTTAGTCAGATCACATACAACACGACACATGTAGAAACCTGTTTCTTCCATGCGTTTGGAATGGAACTATCTATAGAGACAGATTCAATACTTGCTTGTTGGTAAAGGACCTGATGATGTCAACCTACTGTTCATATGAAAACCAATAACAGTAAACAAATGCAGCAGACTGTCAGTAGTATTAACCTGTTGTTGCTGTTGGTACTGCAGAAGCTGTTGCTGCTGGTACTGGTGGAGCTGGTGGAGCTGTTGGAGCTGTTGGAATTGGGACTGCTGCTGCAGAGCGAGTTGAGCCTGGTGCTGCTGAAGGTAACTGCCTACTGTCCCCTCGTACCCGTCACCTGGTGTACCACATGCTCCACTGCTGCCTCCTGGAACCATACATAGAACACTTAGTGCCTATTACTGAGACTGCAAGAGACTCCAGATTTAATCCTCACCTGCAGCCATGATGTAGGAGCCTGCAGCAGGAGAGGCCACACCTGAGGGCTGGCTGGTGATTGGGTCCCAGGCGTCAGAGGATGACAAGCAGTACAGGCCCTGGGAGACGTAGGTGTGGGGCCAGACATCTGCAGAGGAGTGGTGGAGCACCTGGTCTGTTTGGGGAATCACAGACAGGTGGGAGGAGTGAAACGCAGGAGAATTTAGACGACTTAAAAGGAAACAGTGAGGAACAGTGAGAGAGAGGAGATGAAACATGAAAACACCACAGTGGGAAATTTGTATAAAACGGTTCATGCAGATACTCACAGACACTTGTTTTAACAGTGCTGACAAACAAACTCAGGTGTGTTTCATGGCAACAACTTAATGACAATAAAATAAGATCTGAAGGAAAATGTGATTGAATTACATTTAAATTAAGTTGCAGCTTTTGCACATAAAGATCTGAGCAAATCATCTTATTGAAAAAGAAATATGTGACATAGTTTCCTTTAAAAATAAAATATTAATGCTTAAACTGTGAAGAAACATGTATGAGCAGAAGCATAAAGCCAATCTCAGACACTGAACTCTTCATCATAGCATAGTTTAAATGCTCTCATAAAGCCATACACAGGAATAAACCTGACCTCATCTAGCAGTAACAAACTGTAATACTTTTAATAGGAGGATGATTACCCTATCTGCAGCAGTGTTGTTATTATAGAGCAGACGGAGGAGGGGGGCTGAACACTAAGTCTGTGAAGGGGAATCATGCCCTGAGTCCTACTGCTGATATTAAGTAGCTTTTTAATCGTTGCTGGGTTTGTGTGTACTGTACGTGTGTGTTAGTGTTGCATGGCAGATAGAGCGCAGAGCAGAGCCCATATGGTGTTGTTAATGAGAGCAGGGCTAAGTCCTTGTGCTAACCTACAGGGTCCCTCAGGGTTTGGATAGCTCTCTGCTTTTCTAAACACCAGCGACAACTGAAAAAGAAACTGTTTACAGTGGTACTGTGTAAAAGTCAAAGTGGTATGTTTCAAATGAACTTTGAATTAGGTTTAAAGGCTAAAAGAAAAAAGAAAGATGTGTTTGTTTTGGTTTTTATTTTTGAGGTTATATAGCAGTTCCCTGTGGGGTCAGATGGGGTTTCCTAATCTTCCCTGAGAAAATTGCTCTTCTATTCCTTTCTCTCCATTTTATCAACATGCAACTAAACTAAATAGACATCTTTCCACCTGAGGCTCAAACCACAAATCACGATCTGAGCTTGAACTGTTTTTGTTTAATCAATGAAGTGTGAAGTGAAATCCTCTCAGCCTCACTTTTAATGCATTTCCTTTCCTTATTTGAACACAGCTTCTAATTTAGTTTTTGGGTAAATTCTCTTACCGATGAGACCACATCAGACTGTGTTCTAATACTTCAGAAATGACAGGCTGTCATTTAGATTTGTCATTTGGAGATTTTTGAGTTAGCGCCCAGCAGCAGTGAAAGGCAGAACTGTGCAGCTGCGTGTCTGCCCTGAGCGTAAAACATGTTCAGAGCAATATTTAAAGTCTGTCGAGAGAATACAAAATCTGTAGTTACTGTGTTTTTCAGTGTTAGTTGTTTGGGCAGATTGTCCTAACCGAATACAATTTCACAAATTAATCAGCTTCCTCCCCTGTATTTGACTTCTAACTTCCGGTTTCTAGGAATTACAGTACCAGATCCTTGGTATGGTTTCATAATATATGCTGTTACAGTAAATGATTCTAACCAAATAGAAGCACATTGAACAGTGTACTCATGGAAACAGCTGTTTGCAGAAGGATCTAAACTGCATTACCTCTGCTGGTGATGCTCTCCTGGTTGACCTCACTGAGGTGAGCGACACTGCCCTGGTTGGAGCCGGCTCCCATGCTCTCTCCGTCCATTGAGTTCCAGCCAAACAGAGTCGCCTCAGAGATTGCAAACTGCTGCATGATGCCTGTGGAGGGAGGAAGATTATTATCAGTGTTGAGTGAGATGCAGCAGTACTGATGGTAGCAAATGCAGCACGTAGTAATAACTTCCTAAACTCACTGAAACCCAAGTAGACATACAGCCCAAATCCCAGTCCCAGACACATACAAAAGTAGCTAAAGATAGCCATAACACAGAGAAACAGGTGATTGGAAGTATTTGTAGGAGAATCAGTGTGTTTATATCATGCAGAAAATCTGTAGATGTTGCAACAAATCAATGTATGGAAATGACAGAAACCATCTACCAGATGTACCCTCACCTGCAGCAAAGCGAGCCTCCTTCTCGCCATCGCTAAGGTCACTGTAAGCGTCGTTTTCCATTCTCCTCTCCTTTTCCCGCTGCAGGTTGGTGTGTCCCGCACCCCCTAGAGGCCCTGCAGATGGTTTACCCCAGCTCTGCCACTCTATCATGTGGGCAACGCGACCCTGGGCCATGGCAGTGGGCTTGGTCACCTTGTCTTTCATGGATCGAGTCACACCTACAACAGGTACGGGGGAGCAGGCCACCAACACACACACACACACACACACACACACACACACACACACACAAACACTGTCAAAACTTACTTCTGGCATCTGTAATGATTACACCGCCAACTGAGGCTTAGGGGGACGTAGAATGAGAAACAGTGTAATGTAGAGGAACAGTTGAATAAATGAAACTATGATGGAAAATGTTAATTCAATTAAAAGTGTACTGATTTGGATGAATTCAGGTAGTTCTGTGACTGGGTATGAGATTATGACAACAACTCAGCAGCTACTTTGCATTATTAGTGTAATACAGCTGGTAATGTATGAGGATTGTCAGAATAAATCTACATATTCAAATTTCAGTGGCTGTGCTGAAATTTGTTCTGGGACTTATCCCACAAGTCCACATCAACCACTAATGTCAAAAGCAGCAGTTTTTATTTTTTAATCCCACTAAAAGCTCCTCACTCTTAGTGGTCGGCCACTGAGCACTAGTTTGAGGTTAGATGCCTTGCTCAAGAACACAATAATAATGATACATCTGTCGGTGGAATATACCTGCCTTTATCCTTTAAACCACTGCTGCTTCCAGACTTCCATCAGTGGAGAAGTCCCAGAATATCTACTGACCACATCTAACCTCACCAGAACCCATTAAATTTGCCACCTTTCAATTATCACCTGGATGCAATTCATCAAATATAGTCTGACAGTCACCACTCTATGACTGCTCATATCAGTTTCATGATTATCTGCCATTTTAAACGATAGTGATCTGACTGATGTGGGTGAGCAGAGAATATGTCACATAGGGGTGAAACTCATCAGATGTTTTGTTTTGTATTACACTTGAATAAGTGTACACTAGAAGGTTATTCTGCTGTTTAATTTTTTCTTCATCTGGATTCTTTAAAACTAACAAATTATATAAAAATGTCTAATTATTAGAGGGTCTGCTGGCCACTGGCATGCACATCAACCTCTCTGGGATCTAATTAACTAAAACTGTAAAATATTCAGGTAACGAGGTGACTGAACACACTACAATTAGTTCTTAAATAATAATTTTAATGATCTGGTGAATCTGCTAGATAATAGCGTAGACCTTTGCAAAACCCTCTAAATCTCTGGTCAGGAAAATGGACTGACATGAATAGGTCAGAGTTCAGGTCACATGAGCTTACCTCTGTGACAAATTAGACAGGGTTGCCTGTTTTCCTATTAGAGTTTGTTGAATTGAATTGAAAAGGACAAGGACAATGGCTAAAGTGCTGACAGATCCATATTAATACTTAAAGCCATTACTCATCTCCTGGTAAACAGAATAAATGAGATTCATTAGGCATTATGTAATTAAAAACGTGTTACTGAGACTGAGAGACAGGAACCTAATCCTTGGGTGTACACAGCACGTTGAGAAGGGTCCATAGGCAAATCTCTGCCCAATTAAGATGCAAATACAGGATTCAAACTAGGGACATATTCACTGACTCAAATGCTTGCAAAGTCTGATTGATAAAACATTAAATTAGAATCAAACAGGCATGAATAAACATTGTGAGAGCTTTGGAAATTGCTACCCAGGTCCAGGGGGCAAGTTACTGGCTGTGTTATAAATAGAAACAGTTTTCTCCTTAGACAAAGACGCCCAATCTCATCTGAAAATCAAACACTCCCTGCAGAGTCTAATTGAAGATGGAAGAAGCAGTGGAATGGAGAGAATGGGGATGAGGGAGAGTGTTGGGGTCTTGGCTATTCAAAGGCTCAAAAAATAACACTATACACTGTTAAATGATACTAACAAATTTTTTTGTTAAGTGCACCAGACACAACAGAAAACAACACTTTTAGACGAACACTCTGGAGGCGCTACACTTCACCATTACAAAGCACAGAGCACTACAGTTTGAAGCACAAAGCACAAGAGAGCACAAAAGGGGCACCAGCCACGTGTTGTCACGACACTGCACAAAAGAGTCACTACGTCACAAATGTTGGGCCACACCACCACCGACACTGCCACATTACAAATACACTTAATTTCCCAACACGCCTGTGGAGATGCTTCATTTGGTAATTAAAGTAAGTTAGCTGACTTACTTTAGTTTCTTGGAAATAAAAAATCTGGTTGGATTTCCATCAATGACTGCAAAACGTGTCTGTCATTGACGTGTGCTGTTGATATCAATGAAAGAGAGGAAAGTAGGGAGTGATATAGGAAGGGGCACCCACAGGGGCGGCCATGTTGGTTCCAAGCTCCCCCTCCTCCTCCTCCTCCTGCTCTAGAGTGAAGTTGTCTGTTGAGGAAAGGTTTGATTTACAAAGTCCAACATTCATGGGAAAGGTTAAAAGATAATTCCTGCTTTTTCCAAGTGTGTCAGTTGATTCTTTGGCCTGCATGCAGTGCAGAAACCAAGTGAAAGTAGGAAAGAAGGGAGTTTTTACTACACAAACAGATCTCAGAGGAAGTCCAGAACTGGACAATCGATTGAGCTAAACCCAAGAGGAGCCTTTGACATTCTGATGGTATATTGTAGGGGTTCAGTCCAGTTGTTCATCTACCCAGTTCTATGCCCTTTTCTAGTTGTTTCATTTCCTGGAATCTTTGCAAAATGTGGCCATAAAATGCACCAAAACGTACTAAAATACCGCACTGCAGTCAAAGAATCTTCATGATATTGTAAATCAGATAGTTTTGGATTAGCTTCTCTTGATAGTTTTGTGCTAGTAATGATTATTTGGAGCTGTCGTAGTCACCTAACCCTTGTAAAAAGCTGTAGCCTACCTTAAGTAGGAGTCCTTAGGCAAGACCTCTTAACACTTTCCCTGCCTACCTTTGTACCTTGTACCTCTCTGTAAGTCCTTTGGATAAAAGCATCTGCCAAGTGACTAAATGTAAATTCAAATCATTTAGATATCGGGGTGGTTTAAGTTGTAGATTTGTGAAATCAAATTTATAAGCTGGCAAGACAATTCACAATACAAAAGTCTCTCATACTTTTAATTAAACCTGTAATATTGACCTTACTATCCTCTGAAAAAAGTTGGTGAAAGAAAAAAAACTCCATTCTGCAAAGTGTAATTAATGATTTTGTTGCCTTTCATTAGCCTCAAAGTCCTTAACAACTCTAAACCTAATGCTAAATGAATAGTAATGCTGAACACATTTAAAGTTTAGTCACATTAAATACTTAATAATTTAGTTAATTAATACTCTGGTGTTCTACTTGTATCATAGCAGCTGTGGCAAACGTTTTCTCAGATTGGATGTAGTGATTAGCATTAAATCATTTAGTCATTGATCATTTGGCTGCTGCACTACTCACCAAAGAACCATCTGAATAACACATGAACAGAAACCAAAAATGATCTTTTAAACAACAGGGAATGGAAGTTTAGTCCCTGTCAGTCCTCAACAACAACTTCATTCTTGATCTGCTGTGGAGCATGTGGAGGCAACATGGGGGCTGTTTTACCATCTAGCAGCACAGACACACACCTGACACACCTGACAGAGAGGACTTAGCCAGGGCACCGATCCCATAGGCGTTGGTGGACTTCCTCTTGAGACGAGGCAGAATGGAAGTAGTGTCCTCCATGGACAACTGAAGAGAGAGGGGAGGGAGTTGAGATGTGGTGGGAGTAGAGAGAGTGAACAGGAAAATAATAATAATGGAGAATAGAACAAAAGGACAGTGAGGCAAGGGCGATGGACGAGTAGGTAAGATGTAGATATGATGAAAAGAGAAAAATGCAAAATAAGAATGGTTGATGGAGAAAGTGTTGCGTTCAAGAACGAGAACATGGAATAAAAGAAATTGAGGTGAAGAGATCAGATAATTGAAATTTGAGAGATAAAAGAAGAGGGAGGTTGTAATAGAGGAAATAAGAAAGGAGGGTTAATTATTTGAGCACCTTGTAAAACACTTACAGGGATCAATGATTAAAAAGAAGAGAATCTTATATTCAGTGTTGCTCTGAAAAAATCACGCTTGAGTGGTGATTCATATGCAATTTAAATGAAGTTTTGTGAAAAGCTGTTAGTTTGCACAAAGTGTTGTTGATTGATTGAGCACTTTTCATTGGTTAAATCTAAAATAGCTCTTTACATAGTTTACCTGTTGTAGATGTTAAACACTGTGATGTAGAGAATGTGTTGCTGGTTTTACTGAAGAACTGTAGTTCTAGAGAGAAAGTTGGGCTTTCTAGTTCACTACTGGTCTTCCATCTTGATTGAACTTCCTATTGCTCTGAAATCATTTTTTGTCCTGTACAGTGCAGCAGGTAAATACCTGCCATAAACAACATCAGCTAAAACCGTGTCAGATGATGGTGTGACTCACGGTACACAGGCACTTTTTTGAACCCTTTGAATTTCTCTTTCTGAAAATTTCCCACGCCTGTTTGATTTCTACTGTACGTCCTGGTGCCAGTGTTCAAGGCAAACTGATCAGCAAAATAACGAACACAGAGACAGATCCAAGCTTTCAATGAGGTCCCTTCAACCACAAATTACAGTGGGACAGTGATAGATGTGATGTAATATTTTGAGTTTAAGCACAATAATTGTTACACAAAGGTAAACTGATATTTTCTGCTTCCTCTGTGTTGTGCAAGTTTAGCATCACCCCTGTGTTATTCTATCTGGAAATGTATCTCATATCATCTGCAAGTAGCAGTGATATATAATGTAGTAACACTGCAGACAGTGAGTCTGCAGGCTAACAGATGCAGCTATTATAGAAATCCATGATCTGCATTTCTCCTCCATTAGTCTTGTGTCCACTGGAGGCTGTCCCACAAATATAATAAACCAGAAGTGAGCTTGTATTTTGGAAAGAAAAAAAAAGTCCTTATGGCTCAAATCTTTCACTTTCATACTAATGTGTTAAAAGTTTCTTTGTACAGTTAAATATAGGGTACAAGGGCTAAGTGCTTTTTCTACTGTTATTTATAACATATTTATAGATTCATCCTAAATCAAATGATTATATGTAGAGTAAGAATCACAAATACTGCAGCTCTACGAAGCTTTTTAGTCTCTTGTAGCTAGTTGTTCTGGTTTTATACTGACTGTACAGTATGGTTCAGTCTTAGTGGTTTCCAGGAACCAATGAGCTAATGCTTTCAGCACATAAGCTGTGGAAAAGAAGCTAAAGTGAACCCACAGTCTATAATCCAACCAACACCAAAGAGTAGAGGGAAAAGATTCGGAAGCAGCCGGTGGAGAACATTTAGCAGCTGAAGCAAGATATTTTTCTCAGGAGTTGCTCCACAGGGTGTTGCTCTGCATCTGCTGGATAAGTAGGCATCATGTAATGTAAACCAGAATAAGTTCCTAGATCAATAATATGGCACAGCTGCATGTCCGTGAGCTTGTATTTGAGTTTTTGAACCAAAAACTGATGAAGTGCTGCTAAGTAATCAAGTAATACTCTTTATTTGTTTGGTACCTACAGGTTCATCAAGTTCACAGTTTACAGACAAGCTGACAGAAAGACGTGAAGAGTAAGTGCAGTTGAAAAACTATCCAGACGCTTGCACACAATACATTTTACAAAGATGAAATGAAGTAATTTTTAAAATAAAACAAACAACAAAAAACTGATGTCAACAAAACATAATAAAACTCAGTATAATAGATTTACAATTAAAATAAAGTAGATTAAACAGATGAATGTATAAGGATTCAAATGATTTTGTAAATAATGATATTTTTTTTTCTTCAATGGAAAGCACAATTGGCTGTGAGAAACATTTTTTAAGCATTTCATCAAAGATAACAACACAGATTTTGGTCCATATGGGCACAAACAACAGACCAGCAAGTGGACTTTAGTGCTAAAGTCAGAAAGCCAAGAAATTCTGCCTTTAAGTCAGCAAGGTGCAAGAACATTTCTCTTGACCCCTGTTGGTTAAACCAGAAGTCTGTTTATGAGAGATTATTTTAAGCTTTGACTGAAAATGAACATTGTGCAAATAAATTCTGCTGAAGGTACAGAAACTGTGCATTGTGTAGTGCTTTCTGTAAAAACTGGGACTTGCGGAAACCTTCAGTTGTGGATGAGATAAGCTTATTACAGCCTGTTATCTGAGTCTGTGTATATATAAAGCTTGCACTACAGTAGATTAACAGAGAGCACAGAGAGGAGACGAATGGGAGGGAGTGTTTATGGTGAAAAAAAAGAAAACTGCAGGATGAGAGAGAGGCAGGAAGGGGTGGAAGGATAAATGGGAAGGATGTCATGTACTCAAAGCCCAAACTCAGGTGGTGGAGGAGTGATGCAGATAAAAATGACATGATGAGGAGATCTGGGGAGTGAAAAGACAGAGATTCAAACTAGGACACTTACATTGATTCCTTCCCAGGAAAACTCGGCACGGCCATGCTAGGGGAGGGAGGAGAGGTGGAAGGGGAGGAGATAGGCACAGGAAGGTATGGCAAAGATTGGAAGAGAAGAAGAGCATTTAAAAGAGTGACAAGACACATTTAAACCTTTTCTTTAAATGTGAAGGTTTCTATTGTAACAACACATCCTCAGTAAAGTAGAACTAACCTTTCTCATCATAGCCTAAACGCAGCTCACATATTTTTACCTAAATTTATTTTTATAAAAGTGATTCTGGTCTTAAATTGAATTAGGATTCAATCTTCGATCTCCAACTTCAGTTTGAATAAACGTGTATACAGTTTTCGTCACTTCACATTTAGTTTATATTGTATTTGTATATCTGTACAACAGTACGCTTGGGAATTATTATGTAATTCTAAGCAGGCACTTAAACCAGTAAACTGCATTACGTAAATGAGCTGAGCAGTGGGTATTTAAATTTAAGGCAGCTTCTGTTTTAAATGGCACAGTCAAAGTGTAGAGACAGGGTGCATGAGAAGCATTACATACAGAATGTGTCTAGTAGTGTGTGGTGCTGTTTGTGTTGTCAGCTGCACCATCCCTCTTTGTTTGTCTACACTGGCTAGGATATTTAGGTAACCAATGGATACCATTAAGTAGTGATCCTGTTGCTGCGGGCAACAGCAAATCAGATGGGTGACCATTAATTTAGTGTTCTCATGCACGTTCACATACATATACACACAAAGAGTCATGTATATTCAATATTATGAACAGTACAATAGACACAAGCACAGCGAAGGGAACGATTTTTAAAGCTGTGGTTACTTCATGTATTTAAATGCCCCACTGTCAAAATTGCTTTTTACTTTTTATACTTTTAACATCAGGCATTTGGTCACTCTGCCTCAAGAGTTTCTCCAGTGGCACTTTAAGCTTGTTATCATAGTAGCTGAGTTCGAAGACGCAGCTCACAGGCAGCGTGAGAGGTGAAACGGAAAATGTCCTAAACATCATGTCACAGTAAATGAAAAACTTTATCCTGTCTTCCCAAAGCTCCTGCAGCCACAGGGAGTTACATTCGGAATTTAGATTTAGACATTCAGGAATCTAATTTAGGTTGATTATGTATGATTTCACAAAGCTTGTTGTGTAGTTTGTCATATAGCCAGAACGCAATCCAGAATAAGATTTTTCTTTGATGTAATGATTTTATATTTATGTGTAAGTATTTCCTTGAAATATTTGTTTACTTATGTGTGTTATGAACTGAAAATAACAATCACTGTTATTTTATATCTTTGCAGGGAGTGGGTCCCCTTGTATGGACTGGATACCAAACTAAAATGTACAAATTGCTACTTGACACGGTACTAGACAGGGACATGGTGCCTGACGGACTCTGTAGGATCTCTCGTGCTTGGCAGGGATTCAGATTGTTGAAATATGGAACCTCACTGCTGGATGCCACTAAATCTTACACAGTGAGTGTTTAAGTAGCATTTACATTTCAGTCAACCCTAAAATTTTTTTAAGTTTTATTCCACATGGACACACTAGAATCTGTACTCGGTTTGGTTCTTGAAGGGTGACAAAGTAATTTTTTTAATAGCTAAAATGTATATTTAAAAAATCATGAAACTTTTAGGCTTTATTAGTAAGAATTGACATAATCATATAATGCACATTAAAATAATAAATGCTCATACATTAGTAACCAGACTCGTGGAAGGTTCATAAATTTGTCAATAAAAGAAACAATAGGAACAGGAAAATCGCACCAGTGGTGATAATACATTAAGATGGAGCTTAGCCTCTATCTCTGTATTTATTCATGCTTTAATCAGCAGCTGCTGGGCACAGAGACTCTATAACCAGAATATCTACATGAATTATTGTGAATTTGGGTCTAACTTGGTTTAAGGCCTTACTGCCCTGATTAACATTATTCATTTGGTGTCAAATACAGGGGTTGGTTAGCAAATTGAAACCCTGGGCGAGCCGAAACTGAATGCTAGAATTAATTCTCTTCCTGCAGGCGTCTTTCGCTTTCTCGGAAGCACCAATGTAATATTCATGTCAGAGATGTTTATTTTCATGACAACTGAATGAAGAATAAGAATAATCCTCCTCTAACAAAGCAGGCCCTGAGATGGCTCAGGGATTTAGCAAAACCCTGCACAAGTCACCAGCCGCCTTGTTGGGTTTTTGCTTCAGATCAACATTAAACAAGAGCAGGGAAGAGTATGGGGAATAATTCATACAGATGTGGTAAACAAGCAAACCTGGATCAGAACTAGACCAAAACTATACAAAGAAATATCTAATTTATTCATGGAGTTTTCCTAAAGAAACGTGTCCTTAATCACTACCACTCAGTGTGTAAAACTCCGATAGCTGACAGACTAAACTGCACTAATTGAATAATGCTTTATTTAATCTGAAAAGCTAATGAACATGCTCAGCAGTGGGGCTGCTGTCTAGACTGGAGCAAATTAATCTTTCACTTTCACTAACAACTAGAATAAAATATTTAGTGATCTGAAGCCACGAAGGACAAAGAATCTAACTGTGAATTAAGTTTTGTTTTGTTTTGTTTGGTTTTACTGAAAAATTACTCAAAAAGAAAAGGATCACCACACTCCATGTGGGAGACTCGCCTTCGAATCCCAGCTGTGGCCTACCTCCATTTTTAGCCTTTTGTTAATAAATAGATTAAAAAGTCAATCTGTCCAAGCAAAAACTATCCTACTGCCTAATTACTAACCAACAAAGCATTATTGAATTGTTTGCTAACAATTAACACTGACAGAAATGCCTTGTGAACAGTGACTTGTGGGAAGGTGCCATTCTATAGTTGTTGAGCTATTTCTGTCCGCACAACTAGTTGTGTCAGTACATCCTTGTTGTTAACAGAAAAAAGTATATATATAATATCTCTTGCTCTCTCTTTCTCTATACATCTATACTGCAAAGTGAGCCAGAAATCCTAAATTCTGAGCAGCTGTTTCTGTAATCATTTAGTCCTTGGTTTTGATCAATGACTCTGCCAACCTCTGCAAATAAATTATCATTTTATGCTTTGAAGCAGAAAACTGTAGATAATATTCTCCAAATTATTCAGAAAATGCAAAAAACAGGGTTCAAGGTCAGTGTGTAGGAATTAATGTGTGTAGGAGGTTTCAACTGTGATTTATAATGGTTTAATATTGAGGTAGTAACAGTGGTGTGTGTGTTTGTGATTGTAAGCTCGTGTTTTGAATTTAAATAGACCACAAAAAGTGTGTTAAAGCTTGTTTTTTGTAAAGGACATGAGATACAGCAGCACTGTGTGAGCTAAAACTCAAATCAATTCATCCACAAAACTCTGGAAGTAAATGGACATTTTCAGCTCAACGAGGAACTCAAGAAAATGTTTTGTCATATTTCAGGAACTCATTTGAATCTAAAACCCTGACACTCAGGAAAAACACTAATGGCTATAAATTAGCTAGGACTTGAGCTGCAGCTAAATCTCAGATCTGTTTGTGTTTTCTCCTTAGTCAGACTTATGTGAATTTGGAAGGCAGATATTCTCAGAGGGGATGTGATAGGAGCACTCAGTATTGATCTGACTTTTAGTGGCTCCACAAACAAGCTGATGTTTCAGCTAATGTGTCTTTCACTGAGCCTAATGCTACAGGGTTGTTTTCCTCACTTTAGTTGGCAATGTCTAAGGTGCGAAGGTCCACCCCAGCGTGATTAGCTCATACACTAGATTTCGTTGTTAATAAATAAAGCATAAACTGCTTGTATTTTTAAAGATGCTTTTACTGCCCACCTTGGTCAGTGATTTATTTAATTCATTATAATATTGTATAATAGAGTAATTCATCATTAGCAGTGAGTTAATAGTTTGACCAATATTGTTAGGACAAAACCATGATTGATTAGTTATTCAAGTAATAGGGCGTGGTTACGTTATGTAGCTACTATAATGGTATGATTTTGTTAATGGCAGTTGTGGTCTGTCTATTCTCCACTGAGCTCTAACTATTGTACAGATAACTAAGACATTTTTGTACAGGCATTCATAGTTTCTGTCCAGGGCCACTGCTGATGAATTCAAACACGTTGGTGAGCCTGTAAGGGAGTTTCATTTGACAGACATTCACTTGGACTCATGCATGAACTGATTAGAATATGAATCTGGACAGACACGCATGTAAACGGCAACTTGACTCGTTGACAGAGGCACACGATATTATTGTGAGGTAGTTATTCTAGTTTTACGTTTCCAGTGCTTATTATATGTTCTATGAGGAAATATTCAGTTAAGCTAATGCTGTTCCCAGCTCTACTTCAAGATAATAATGGTTATTAGTAAATGCAGTATTCTGCAGTCTGGTGTATATATAGTGTAAAGTAGCTATGGACAGAAAGCCAACTGTGAAAGAATACTCATACTGTATAAATTTTATCTTTGTCATGTTCTTGCTTTTTCCACATTAAAAGTAGTTTTTGATGCTAATTTAAACCCATGCATTTACTGGGAGTGCTTAGACTGTGGAACTAAACACTTTTATTTATATAAGATAAGATTTATCCTGTTCTTTCTGCACTCAAGCTCCAAATTTCTCTTCTTGAAAAGAAACAAATCACATTGGCAGCAGATTGATGTTGTTGTGCACTATAAACAGCTGAGATGTCTATTCTCAGCACGTCTACCGTTTTTACCAAAATGCCATCCATCCATTATCCTAGCTGGTTGTCCTGTTAAGGGTTGTCGGGTCGCTAGAGACAATCCCTTCTGTCACTAGGCGAGAGGCAGGTTATACCCTGGACAGGTCTATCACAGGGCTGATTGAGACAGACAAACATTCACACCTATGGACAATTTAGAATCACCAGTTAACCTATAGCATGTGTTTGGAACTGAAGGAAACCGGAGTACCTGGATAAAATCCACACAAGCGTAGGGACAGAAAGACAACTGGCTGAACCATGGATTCAAATCCAGCTCCCATTAAGATACCCACAACATGTACTCTGAATGAAACTCCAATCTGTTTATGCATTTCTTCCCACCTGTGCTCTATGTGTTGGACACCAAAATACCACAAATAATGTGAATTTCAAGGTCAAGAAAATACCAATCTGTTGCAGCTTGTGCTAGTTGTTCAGGCACTAACAGGACCTTTAGTCTTGTGCTTTTAGTATCTGGCTTGAAGTTCCTGATTGAGTTTGTATTTGTGATAATAATGTGTTTGCATGCGAGTCTGGCTGGCTCACCAAGCCTGCACTTAGTTCTGAGCTCCGTGTTTCTAAGTCAGAATCACTTTTCCTGCATTTGATGGAATACGATACCTCCCCACCTGCTGGCCTCTCTCTCTGCAGGTCTATAAATTACACTGAGGAGTCGTGTTTGACGAAGTAAACAACTCGAGGGCTGACATGAGATCAGTGCTCAAAAATGATTTCTGCTACTGATGTCATGGCCACTGGATGTCAACACTGTGCCAGTAATCTGAAATATGTGCAGTGTATCAGAGTTTGTGTTGAAGGCAGAGATGTAGAAGTCACTTTTAACATGTTTATTGTCTTCAGGGAGACGGGAAGCAGGGTTTATGGGAAATGTGGTCCTACTTCTAAGAAACTTGTGCCAGGATAAAAAAGCTATAGGTTATGTCTATCTTGTTCGTCCTAAATTTATCGGTGCATGTCAGCCTTCCATCTCTTGTGCAGGATGAAAAATCAAAACACTAAAGAAAAGAAAGCAGCAAACAATGATGGAAAAACAATAAGATGGATGTCTTTGTTTTTGTGTCTCTCTCTCTCTCTCCACAGGGTGCACAGCTGAGAAGTGATACATGGCTTAGTAATACTCTGAGCCCTGGGGAGAGCAGCTCTGTGGCCTTGGTAAGAGACTATCAACACACACCTTCACACCCAGTCACGCACAGCCAGTCACAAGAGTGCAAGCATAGGCACAGGAGCACACACAGGTTTGACTAATGTGAGCTTCTGAGAAGGCTGACACCAATATCTTCAACCAGTATATCCTCACTCTTTTCCCTTTTTCCCATTTTCGGGTGAGATATTAAGACATATTCTGTGGACCCTATACATTTAGACCATTATCAGACACTAAAATGAGAAAGAACTGCAGTTCCTTCAGGACTAGCAACTCTTTGAGGCTGGGTGATGTACTGCAGACACTTGGGAAGCTTTGTGACATGCTGAGAGTGACACACTTGTTTTGTTGACTCTGTGTTACAGAACACTGGGTTCAATATTTAACTATAACTCTGAGGGTTAAGTGCTGACTTTGAGCTTTAGTTGGAGGTTGTTCAAAAGTAACTGAACTTTCATTACTCATTTCTAATGCAAAAGGGCCTCAGCTGAAGGATTTAAACTTACAACCTGTGGGGCTGGAAAGTCAACCTATTAATATACTGGTTTACCATAAAAAAAATAAAAGAACATACAATGAAGTAGAGAGAAAGAGACAGAGAGATGTAACATCAAAACAGACTTTGCCTTTTATGGTGTGTGCTTTAACCACTTGGCATCCAGCATACCCAGTCACATTTAATATTTCAGCGACTGTCTGCAGATCTCAGACATCCCTGGTAATGCTCTGCAGGATTGGTGCAGCAGCTAGATTCTCTTCTTCTTTTTCTTGAAGGGCATTTTGCCTTCAGTCTGGTCTCAAGCGGTAAAATGTGAATAATCAGTTGGATTAAGGTCAGATGAGTGATTCGGTACCCCTTGTCTCCCATAAGACTGTCAGACTCACAGCGGACAGTTTAAAGACAGGACAGAACTGATCCAGTAGAACCAGTGATATTCCACACACATTTCTTTGGATCACAATTCAACTCAACCGCAGGCATTTTGTAGTTCACTTTTAATTCCAATGTGCTGGAGTACAGACACAAAAAATGACAAGTCCTCCTGCTATAATACTTTCTGACAGTGCAACACAAACACACTGAAATGCTCGAGCATGCAATGTGAAAAGACAAACATGCAGTCTCTGCACATTGTGAATCTGTCTTTTCAAAGTTTAGATCTGGGCGACCTGTCTCAAGGCTGAGACCTGGCCATCTAACAGCAGGAGGCAGTTCTAGGTGAGTAACAGCACCTCCTTTTCTCACCTCTAAAAGATTTAAGGAGACAAGATACAACGTTCACACACACACACACACACACACGCACTGCTGTTTCTGCCTGGAGACTGTTCAGATGTAAGGGGAGAGCTGAGGACACTAGCACTGGAATCTTTTATATTCTGTAACAGTAGCTTTCAGCAAAATGCGAAAATGAGGTGCACAGGACAGATGGAAGCATTTTTTTTTCTTTTTAAAAAAAGATAATGGCATTTTACCTGATCCCCATCTTTCCGTACCGGCACTGCATCCGCTGCTAGAGAGGCAAAAAGAGAAAGAGAAAGGCAGAGAGATGAATTTCAGATAATTTCATTATCAGGTGCTTCAGTAGCTACAGCTATCAAGCCATGCACAGGAAACACAGCTGCAAAAAATGAAAATATCACACTAGAATACAAAATTGCTTTGTCTCGAGCATATATAATAGGAGAAGGAAGGAGAACTAGGAAGATAGAGGAGTGAGGAACACTGACAGATAGAAGAGGGAGATAACAGTATGTCAGCCTGATGCAGCATTCAACATACTTGCTGAGGGAAAATGACAACGCTGTCCAGTATTTTCCTCTCACACACAAACACGCAGAGCTA
This sequence comes from Anabas testudineus, assembly GCF_900324465.2. Taxonomy (NCBI): domain Eukaryota; kingdom Metazoa; phylum Chordata; class Actinopteri; order Anabantiformes; family Anabantidae; genus Anabas; species Anabas testudineus. Next base: position 3,180,581 of record NC_046620.1, read on the forward strand.
AAATTAGATTAATTATCTACGCCAAGCTTTGGCACACAGAGGGCACAACCAGTGTGACTCATGAAGGCCAGAGATGAGTCTGAAATATTTGAGGGCGATGAAAGGGGAAGCCATTCTGCTAGTAATTATCATAAGTAATATGGAGTCGCATTAATAATTTAGTGGTAATGAAATAGAAAATGGTTGATATTTTCTTGTCAAACAAAAAAGAATATGAGGATTTTCCTGATAACTGGCTTCACCCTCTTTCTTTTATTGTGTAATGACCTTGAGATTGACCTTAACACTAACTTGAGATGTGAAAATGTTCTTCTCTTAACACTGCTCACTGACAGTATTCTAGTCTGATAATGAGACAAATTTAATGTTATAGTTATTTATATATTATTAAATATTTACCCTGACACTGTACTAATGCAGTTCTCTGTGTGGGAGAGGCTGTTTGTGTCCTAGTCAGTCAGCACAGAGTGACATATCCATCACATCATCAATTTCGACACAGAAATTGTTTGCAGAAGCAGTTGCCAAGAGCAGTAAATGTTTGTTGTTTTGATTAAATAACAGTTAATATAGAGTAAAGATGTGTGAATCCTTTAGCTCATTCCACCTGACAGAACAGCTTCAACTCAGAGATGTTGGTTGGTTTCCTGCAGGAACTTCCTGCTTCAGGTCCTTCCACAGAATTTCCATAGGATTAAGGTCAGAACTTTGACTCTGTTGTTCCAAAACGTAGAATGTCCTCTTCTTTAACTATTCTTTGGTAGAAAACTTTGCTTGCCCAACTCAAATTTTACATATGATCGCAAACTTTGCTGGTCCAGAGACAGCAAAACAGGAATAAATCATGATACCACACTAATGTTGCATGTACACCAGTATTTACAGGATGAAAACTAATCCTTTTGTCAGTTTATAGTTTATAGTTTGTGTTCTGTCAGTTAATGTGCACAAAACTACTAAGAAAAATATTCCTAAAACTTGCCACACCATTTATTTTTGAATATTCTTTTGTCAAATGTGGAGACTTCTCTGTCAGCCGGCTCTCAGTGAGTGAGCACTTTTATTATAGATGGTGTAGATGGATGGATAATTCTGCACAGTCTGGAGAAAATGACACAAGGATTAGTGTGATGTGTGTTAGCGGAGGAGAGATAATGAGTCTGCATCAGTGGTGGCTTAGACAATAAATGGGTTTGAATTTCAACTGTAAGGTCATCGGTTGGACTCTCAAACTAAGCTGAAGAAGTTAGAGGACGTGAAGTAGAAACGGTCTTTGAGAATATTTAGTTTATGTGTGTTTTAACAATGAATTTAAGCACAATCCTGTTTGTGTTTGCCTGAAAAAAACTGATGCTTGTAGAGACCCAGATGAGCCTTTACTCTTGATCAGAATATCAAAAGTGAGCAAGTTTACTAAAATAAGCAGGACAGAAGTTAAGAAATGGCTTACCATGCATTTAACCTTCACCTCTAGGCTGTTTGAAAACCTTTTGGCATTTATCCCAGGTGTTTTTCAATGGCAATGGGACCTGATTGAAATTCTCAATGACTATTCACCTCTTATCTGAAAAGCTTCTTCATTTCTAACACTGTGAAAGGACACAGAGCTTTTTTTTTACAGCTTACTCTCTCATTGAGAGAGTTCATTTCACAGCTGATGCATTGGTAGATAAGGGGGGTCAGAAACTTCAGAAACCAGTGAAGCCTCAAAGAAAGTTTCAAATTAAGTAAAAAAGGCACAAATAATCATAAGACAAGGGCAAGGAACAGCAAACATGTAAGAATTCCTAGATTCACAGTCACGGCTCAACAGAAGCACTAACTTGGACAAGAGAGCGTGATGCAGCTCCACGTGAAGTGGCTGAGGGTCTGAGAAAAACACTGGATCTGGAAAGTGTCAAAGCCATGAGATCAGCACCAGAACAGCTACAGCGGTAGACGTCATCACCCTCACCTTGAGTTAGAACTAAAACAGCCATTTAGACGGGAGGTGAAACATCAACACGTTCAAGAAAGTCCAGTTTCCACTGATTAAGCACCTTTGGGAAAATTATGACCTGGATCACTGAGAATCTCCACAGATGTCTCTGTGCTTTCTTAAACATTTTCTGCCAATAGATAAGAGAAATGACTTAATGTTATTGTCTTGCCTCTAGAACACAGGCTTTTATACTCAATAGTAATATTAGAACACCAGCCTGCACAGTCAGATGAGAAACTTTAAGTTTCAATCTTATAATACTCTTTTGTGACATCCTCCCACTCTGTCTGGTGAGTCGTCGCTGTTGCCTTTGCTATACTTCAGGAGCACTGGGAGCTGGTGTTGTTCACCTAGTCTTCCTGGACCCTGAAGGCTATAAAAATCTGCACATTAGCTTATTGTCTGTCTCGCTTCAAGTTGGCATCCACCCTGTATGTTTTCCCTCTTGGATGTGGCAGCAGTAGCCACCTACACACCACATACAGTATCTCACACATCAGTGCATTCAGAGCTACAATTAACAATATTTTTTATGTTTATTAGTTTATTATTAAATTGTTATTCTTTTTTAATTAACTTTTTAATTAAAAAGTGTAAACACAAGACCCCAATGTTAAAGTTGCTAATCAAAACTCACCAGAACATATAAAATTGAAGCAGTGCAGTCTTTCTCTTTGGATTCACCATCTCTTATCACAGCATTAAAATCAGTGGAAATGAAATCTCTGTCCAGCTAGCGCTAAAATTAGATTAATTATCCGCACCATGCCTTGGCACGGGGGTGCATGACCTGTATGAGTCAGTGAGGCCTGAGATGTTGAAGGATATTGGATTTAAGTGGTGATGAAAGGAGAGGCCTCCCCCTTGTTAACACAAATTATATCCTACAATTCTAATATCTCCTGGTAAGAAATAAGATAAGATGCCTCCTCACAGCTCCTGCTGAGTCCAAAACGCTATCAAGTGCCATGAAACTAGTTTGTCTTTTTCTACACATAACAGAGGTCAGAGTAAGAGTGCTTATGTAGGAAAATGTTGAATATCAATCACAGATTGTTTCAAGGCAGAATAATCTTGAGACTTCAACCCGCTCCTCAGTGGACCAGTTCATTGTTCAAAGCTTTAAAATCCCTCTTTAGCCCATAACCTCTTTTTCATCTCCTCTTTGATGAAAGGCTGATTGAAGTAGATTAAACAGCTAAAATCAATAAGGCAGCCTGGACTCACTTATCAGTCCACTTCATAGTAACAGCTGACATGTATTATATTCTCAATGTATGGCCCAACATCTACATCAGTGCCGTCCATATTGATTTGATGCTCTCTGCCACGTTCCACCCCCACTGTAGGGAGGCAATCGACAGGCTAAAAATAACTTGGCCGTTACACTCCCCTCACTGCAGACTTAAGTCATTCCGTCCATCCACTTTCTATACCCTCTTACGCGGTAAAGGATTGCAGGGATGCTACAGCCAATCCCATGTGACATTGAGCCAAGAGGCGGGGTACACTTTAGACACACTGCCAGTCTACTGCTGTACAAGGTTGACACATGGAGACACTCATATTCATACCTACAGACATTTTACAGTCACCAGTTAACATAACCTACTGTATATATTTTTTGGCTGCAGAAGGAACTTAAAGTACCTGAATGTACAGAGAGAACAAGCAAGCTCCATAGAGAGCTGGCTGATAAGTTTGAACCAAGCTACGGTGCTAACCACTGCCTCATTGTTCTGCCATGGACACCTTAGCTTCTATCCAAGACAATATCAGTGAAAATCTTCTGGGCAAAGACTGAAGGTTTACCTCATCTCTAAGGACAGGAAATGGCACTTCTGTACCAAAAGTGCTAGCAGCAATCAATTCTTGCAGGTTGGAAAAGACCCTCCTGTTGAACTAGATGCAATGCTTGATTTCAAAAGGCTATATATCCATTTAAAAGACAAAATACAGATACATTTATTTTATAAAATGCTACTTATGTCTAACTTATAATTAAAGGTAGAAAGTACCCTTGTATAATATATTAATGATGTTTAAAAACAGTTTGTTCTTTCATCTTTCATAGCATGATGACACATCCAAAGTTTCCAGCAGCTTTTACAGATGGCAGTGAGGAGGCATTGCTCTGATATTTATCATTTTCATTTCAGGCTTATTCCACCAGGCTGGTCCACTCAGTTCTGTTTTCTCAAAGGGAAGTCCTCCTGAGTAACACTACAGAGAATGTTTTGATATCAGAAAATGTTTCAGACATGATCAACTGTAAACAACAATTTTTGGCTTCAGTCCGCACCAAATGAAAGAGTGAGGTCTTTCCTATCATTGCCAGTTAGTGTCAGCATCAATATCAGACAAATCAATCATAAATCAGAGAATTAAATTCTCACAGGAACCAAAAACAGACTTGAATGCAATGCAGCTACAAGACAAACTGTTTTTAATTCTATTTCACTGACCTATAGATACTGTTAAATTGATTCTTCACCAAAGTGCTGAAGTTTATGTTGTTAAAAAATTGGGTAAAATAACTATTCCTGCTAAAGCACAGATTTCCATGTGCAGATTTTCTAAATAGGTCTCTGGAATACGACCTGTCATTTTCTTCCAACTGTTTTGGTACTTCATGTTGTGCATTCTGTTATGAAACAGACAAAATATAAGCACAAAGAGAGGAGCAGATGTTAATCTACATAATGCACTGTGTAGACAGGAACTTAAAAGACAGAATAACAGAGACAGCACTACCGTGTTGCAGAAACACAAGGTCATTACAATAGGAAAAGAAAACACATACTACTACTGAACTGAACTTAAAATTATAGACTATATAATGGTGTAAGAGCACCAGGCGGAGGAGGAGGTGGAATTTCTTTTCAAGCAGTTTGAAATTATTTTCAATAATGGAAACTAAATCAAATTCATGAAGCACTGGTGGTTCCTGAACACTGGCACATTTACTCACACAAACACACACAATGCAGATGTTTCATAACACATTTTTCAGACTTGACCCAGTACTTTGGGTGAAGGGCAGCCTTTGTATCAGATGAGTGACTGCAGCTGAGTTATTCAACTTTGTTAGACATCTTCTTCCTCTCTCTCTTTCTCTGTTAATGAAAGGCATGCAGTCTTAGTCATGACTCTACTCCCCGTGAGTACATTTGAGATGCGACTTAGGGGATCCTGGAGGCCATTTACTCCACACAACACACCCACACGCATGGAGGCACATACTAACTTGCACACAAATACACATGCACACACCAGAGACCCCTGGAGTTGATGGAGCTCCCAGCTGGAGCCACGGGGGAGGAAGTAGAGGCTGAGAGAGACACACAGAGGGAAGCTGAAGGGTCTCATAAAACCAGAGCTGGAAAAATATTGAAAAAGGAACAGAAGAACGAGACCAAGAGATTGATTGATGGACTCCCAAAACCACAGTGCAGAGAGTATTTCTAGGAGAGAACAGCAAAGGCTGCGAAAAGAAAAATATAGTGAAAAGAAAGAGAACAAGGGTAAACGTAGGTAGGACTGAAGCTGGATATAAAACACAATTCCGACATAATGATCTGTGTGAGGCATAAAATATTACATTTAAGATATTGAATAATCCCAAAATGTAGCCAATAAAATCTACAATTATAATCTTAAACATTGAAATTAATTTGGTAGAATGGTGATAAAATCAAGATCCCAAACCTCATTTCTCTGATGTTTGCATGTTTAACACTAAAAGGAAATGGAAACGAAACAGTAGTGCAAGAAGAATATTTTGATTATGATAAATCTATGAAATAATCCACCAAAATAATGCCCCAAAGAGGCTTTCTGTAAAATAACTACAGATCTTTGGACAAAAAAGAAAAAGTGTGAAAGCTAACAGCTTCAGAAATCGCTCTGTTGCTATTTGATTGACGTTTACCCACCGTTCCCAGCAGTACCTGGAGGAAATGCACTCTGCTAGATAGTCATTACTGTCACTCAGTGTCAGACAACCCAGTGACAATTTAGACTCTAACTCTGGATGACTTTTGTACATCATTAGGATTTCATCAGTAACCTATGATAGTCATATTCATGCTAATTAAGAGGTTTTCTGTCTATGAAACTCTCTTTTTGACATTTTTGTAGCTGATTCTATCGCGGTGTTCACTTCCAGACGTGGACAAACCTGTTGGTTTCCCTTCACATAAAAAAGAGAAGAGATTTTCTCTGTAATAACTTAAATTAGACTTTGTTTTTTGATTTAATAAAATTAGATTTTTTTAGAAATTGGACGAATGAAAATGGGATAGACAATATGTTGTGCCTGTTTAGAGTTTAGATCATGTGTTAAAGAGAGCCACCTCAGAATAGTTTGAAGTTTGTTAGTTTTGTAATTCATTGCTTGGGTTTTAGCTGTGGTTATTAACTTCAAACATATTTTACAACCGAGCCAGCTTTTTGGTACTGGGTAGTACGTTACATTCTTCAATACCTTGATGGTCTTGACATTTCATTGTGGCCTGCACAGATTCCTGGTACTCTGTGCCAGGACGCAGCAAAGCAGTCCCCTAAAATCTAAACCAGCCTCCTTTCTTTTTTTATTCTGTGAACATTGAACTGATTTGACAAATTGCAAAATGCTCCAGTTTTGTCTCATCTGTCCAAAAGACATCCTCCCAAAAGCATTGTGACTTGTCAATCTGCATTTTTGTGAATTCCATTCTAGCTTTTTTATTTTTCTCCTTTCAGCAGTGGAGTTCTCTATAGAGCCCACTTTGATCAGACTGTTGTAGTTTGAACTTAGATTTCAACTTCAATCTCCTTGGAAGTTGTCATCCAGTTATTTACATCTTATGTTTTCCAAGGGTTACCAATAAATCCGTCCACATCTGTTTAGAAATTGGCCCATGTGCATTCATGTATGCACATTAAACATACTAACTGGCAAATGGATGAACATGTCCGGTGTTCAGTCAAACTGGAAATGTAAAATATCAGTTGGATGCATGCGTGTAATAATGTGATTAGTTCTGCTAACACAACACTTATATAAAATATAAAATATGCTATTATTTCATGAATTGTACTTGATAATTAATCTGAATCAGAATTTGATTATGAATCAAACAGTGTTTTCTGAAGCCGCAGTGTTATGTTTACTTGTTAAGCTGTGAAACACACAGTTTAGAGCCGTTGAGGTTTGATACAGTATGTGTGAGGCTACTGACCTTTGAGGAAAAGGTCATTTCTGTTTTTGCACGTCCCAAAGTGTCTGGAGCAGTTGAACAAAAACAAAGGACCATCACATATTAAAGCCTTCTTACATGTCATTTGTGATCATGTTAAGAAACATATTATGATCCCAAACAGTTTACTGGTAATAATACTAGTATTAAATTCTATTCTAATTAAGAAAACACTGTTGGAGTTGGAGTTATAATTGTTCATTAATTTGCACAGTAATATAACACAATAATGAATCAAAGCAATAGAATCAGATTTTGTGAGAAGAAACAATTCAAATACAACATTTCATCTCAAAACAAACCACAGAAACACGTCAAAAAGTTAGTTTCTGAATGCAACTAAACTTCACTTCATAGACTACGTGAATGAAAACAGGCAGGTTCTGTTTCCACTGTGGTGTTTCCCAACAAACAAAACAGCTGCTTGCTTTTTATTTTCTTTGCTGTCCCTAGAAAACCTCTGCTGCATTTTGTACCTCAGGCTATTCTTCTGCAATCTGAAGATTACAAGACCATCATCAGTGTTCTGTATACACTGGTGCTGCTCCGTCTAATCTGTTTGGCAAGAAAGCAGAAGGTCTCAGGAAAATGAATCTGAGGCATCAAAGTATGACAGAGACGTGCTGCCTGCCAAATGTCCTGCAGTGTGTTAGCCAAGATTTGTTTTTAAACTAAAGTCGTCTGTTAGTTTTGGCAACATACTGAAGTTGTTATGTTTTTACTTTCCAACCCAGGTTTACTTTGTAAAGTGAGGTAGATTTTCAGGTTGATTTATTTATGCTGTCTCCAACCTACACCATAAAATAGATTCACATAGAAATACATTAATCAGGATTAAAATAAAGAGTAGCAGAGATGAACTGTATCTTATTCTACTCCATAATAATCTGCTATTGAGACCCATAAGATTTTGTCCACAGAAAAAATAGACTAATCATGAATCAGCATTAATACTGTATGTCTTTCTCATATGTGTTATTATTTCATTTTTCATTAATATCAACAAAAATGTTTGAAAGTAACAGAGCTTTCCAATGGTACACACAAATAGATGGTGCATGAATGCACACTAAACTATAGGTGCTAGTGCTAATAACCTACACGATGAAACTGAAAACCACACACTAAGCTTCTGTAATTTATTAATGCAAATGCCTTCAGAAAGACCATTAGTGGTTACATTATTGTTCATGTTAATAACTTTTAAAAATTTAATGTGCGGTTATCTGTGGAAACAGCGTAGAGGCACAAAGTCTGCAAACAGGACAATTAGGTGGATGGATGGGTGAACACAAAACTCAGAGTACCTCTACTAATGTAATGTACGTTTTGGTCCACAAAGACAGGTCATTCTCTTCTTACTGAGCATGAAATGAATACAACAGCTTTTCTTCACAGATTTTCTGCAAAGGATTAATGAACTAATTGATTTTGTTTTGTTTTTATTTTTTTAATTGGTCAGCGAGTGTATTTTGGAGAACTTCCTTATTTTAATTTAACATATATCAGACTGCAAGATACCAAGTACAGCTTTAACTTAGCATGTGATTTAAGAGAAGATAAAAGTTTAAGAAAATGTGTAACATTTAAAGTACTGCGTTGCTTTAACTGCCCCATAAGGACTCATAAAGCTGCATTACTGCACCACAGGGATGTAGATGGGAGAGGAAAAGGGAGAGAGAAGTGAAACAACCAGAACTGTAATGATGAGGGAAGGCGTGGGAGAGGGAGTTAAAGAGTTTATGGAAGAAATAGAAAGGTATTGCTCTGGAAAAATGAAAACAGAAAGAGAATAAGTGGGTGAAAGAGGCAGAATGAGGAAGCTTTAAGGTCAAAATCCCAGGAAGGATTAAATAGAAGAAGAGGAGAGTTGAAAGAAGAGAGAAGGCAGAGATGAGAAAAGGTAGGGGACTCTTAAAGGTGATCAGCCGGGCGGAAAAGAGGAAGCTGCCACAAACAAGCCATCATCCACAACATGCTACACACAGACACGCATCTGTACATGTATACTGACACACACACACACACACACAAGCAGTGAGTGTCTAAGGAAGGCTGGCATTGTGGGACGCTGCAACAATAGGTCCTGACAGCTCTCTCTGGCAGACCCTCGCCTGTCTGCTGCCATCGCTCTGGGCACTGGGTGTGTGTTTCTGTGTGTGTGTGAGGTGACACACGGGCTGTGACAGTGATCTGAAGTGAAGTGTGGAGTCTGACTCACCTCCGACGCTCTGAACCAACACCAAACACTGAGGGAGTCCTATTCACTATGGCTTGTCGGGGTAATACCTTTATCCAGCCATCCGTCCATTCCTCTGTTTGACTGCGCGTGTGCGCGTTGCATTTTATAAAAAGTCTTGGGTCACCCCAAATTCCCCCGAGTTACTGGAGGTTTCTGTTTGGTACTGGATGTCCTTTATAGTCCAAAGAACAACACTTTGTTCTTTCTCTCTCTCCCCTTCATCAATGTGCATGTCCAGTGCATGAAAGTGATGTTATAAGTTTTATTAAACATATCATACTTGGATAAAAAACTATATTAACCGCCTTGTGGTTCTAAACCTTTGCAAACCACTAAAGTTGCATGTCTGTCCAGACTCATATTCGGACTTCATCCTTGAGTCTGAATAGACAGTTGTGCCAGATGTGATGAAATTCCATCCAGGCGCCTGAGATACTGTGTTAACAATAACGCTACAGACCTTTGAGCACTAAAGTGTAACTGTCTGAATAGAATAGAATACTTACGTTAGCTGTACTTTTTTAAATTTTAGCTTATAAAACCTGATATTTTTATATTAACCATCAGTAGAATTATCACAACAGCCTGTAGTTTGTCTAGTGATGAGCAACATGCTGTGAAGAAGAAACACGTAGGTTCAACAATGGCAAAGTTATTTTCCATGATAGCTGCTACGCAAACGACACCTCAGACATTATTTTGCTACAGACTACAAACAAAAACATGAAATCTTGATATCATCATTTTCACTGCAGCTAGACTTCTGTTTTAGGACAGAAGAAAAAGATATTTCTGCTTTAAAAACAATGTAGAGTTGTAAAATCCTCTTTCACAGTGATCTGATCTGCAGTGTTCTGGTGCGTGTGCACCTTAAATCTTCCCAAAATGCAAATAAACCGTTTGTTTTTTCCATATTTTACCTTTACAGGGTGTTGTTGCCATATTTCCGTCCATATTAGAGAATATAGGATGTTGGTATATGAGTAAATACTGGATAGTAACAGCTCCCTTGAAGCTTTAACATCACACAAATGGCCAAGAACAAAGTGTACAGCTCTATTATGGCAGCTACACAGCTGCTTTGTTTTTCAGTTAGAGACTCATTCTAATAGTGTGTATTAATTCCAGGTCAGTTAAGGTCACGGCCATGATGAAGCTGTTAATATTCAGTATGAGATTCTCAGCTGAGTAACAAACACTTGAATTCATTTTCCATTTCAGCCAAAGCTCAGAGTTTACACTGATCACCGAGCAGTTTCTGGGGTTCCTTTAAAACAATGGCTCCTGAGTTAGGAGGGGTAGGAGGCACATATGCAGCGGTTTGAACAAGACAATGCTCCTATGCACAAAACCAGCTCCTCAAAAATGTTCTTCACATTTCCCAGAGTCGTCAGTAATGATCTTTAGAGATAAACCAGATCTGTAACCAGATTCAAATCTGGTGGAAGGACTCAAATTGATTACGCCATTCAACACAATGTGGTTTGGGCTGTCCACAGTTTTTTTTTAATTTTTTTATGATGATGATTTTTTAAGATCTGTCTCTCTGCCCTTCAGATTATCGATGCTCATGACCACCTGTCAATCACATTATTGACCAGCTGCCTCACTCTGTGTCTCTGTCACTCTTTGACTAGGTAGCAAGATCACACAATCCATCCAGAAGTGTGATGTGTGAGTGTGTGTTTGTCTAAACACACCACTTAGTACACAGAGAATCCATCAATCGGTCTGTCAGCAAAGAGAACACAGTCAATATTTAGGAGCTGGGGAGGGGCCAGGGCTTTCCTACGTAAGGTGATACCTCAAACACCTGATAGAGAGAGTAAATAGTTGACCTAGGTCTTACACAATATCTAAAATTGACAGAGAATATTACAGCTTAGAAAATATTATGAATGGTGCAAATTCCAGATTCTCAGTCTCTGAGTTATGACTATTTTAATGTATCGTGTTACCCTAAAGCTGCCAGTTTAGTAGAAGACCATCGGAATATGTCTGAACTGATTCTTTTGTGTCTTGCAACAATGCAGCAGCTAGTTAAAGGCTATAGGGCGTAACTGTATTCAATTAAATCTACCCTAATTGGTTGCAACTCATGGTTTTGCTTTGATTCATGTCTGTCCATACAACAATCTGGTATGAACATATGGACATTTTCAACACGTGCACTATAAAACAAGCATCCACAAATATGTGAGGTGTTTTTACAGCCTATACAATGAAATCTAGTGGTCAGCTCAAGGCTACTGTATGTGCCTCATACAGCATAGAGAATCAGGATTCAGACTCATTGTTGGTCTTTCCATGGAGTCAGTTGACATTTGGAGAACTATAGAACAAAACCCACTATCAAAAAGTCAGTGAATCCTGGGTCATTCACACGTGTGATATCTACAAAAAAATCTGTAGATGGAGACGGATTTTATTAAATCTCAATGTTTGGAAAAGAGAAAAGGTCAAATCTTAAATGTATAAATCTTGTGATGCTATTGATGCCAATTCTGCACTTTATTTTAAATGGGACCAGGCACCATGACTAAACTAGACTCTCTGTGCTATCACAGCCTGTTGTGAGCCAACAGATAAGCTTTAGTGCTTGTCTTGATAAACATTTTTATTAAAGGACTGCGTATGCTGGGACAGACTCCAACCCCCCTGTGACCTTGGTGAGAGTTAAGTGGGTTAAGGAAATGAATTAATTAAGAAATGTGTGAGGATGGTTTTAGCTGCTGAAGTCTGCAAAAGGGCCAAAAGTGAGCCCTCTTTAAAATGTGAGCAGCACAGCATTTTACTGTTTAGTGTCTGAATCTGAATATGTGTTATTTGCTCAGCATTGTTTAAGGAAGAAATTGAAACTGTAAAGAGCCTTTAGGGATCAAGCAGTTCAGAGCTCAGAGCAGAATTCAGCAGATCATTAGAGACTGAAAACATGACTTGTGTGCCATTTACTGACTTTAACTATAAGGAATTTACTTCTCAGTGTCCTATGGAAATAGGGAAATTGTCTGGTTGAGCTTTTAGCCACTTTCCAAGTTGCTTATAACATCTGAAATCCGTCTGGTATAGAAGTTTCTTTCATGTTGAGGACCTGGAGCAGGGATGTGTTCACAGACCCATTGTGATGCAAATTTAGAAGTGAAAACTGGAAATGAGATGCTCGGAAAAAGACGAGGCTGAAGGAGGCATCACCTTCTTTTTCCATTACTGACCTGAATTGATTTGGCTAAAAATAAAACCAGCAAGAGTCCGATCCTGTTGCATTCACAGATGACCGCATAGGCCAAGTGTCGCATCACATGTGACTTGCTTTATCCAACCTGTGTTTATTTGTGTGAAAATCGAGCCACTTTCTGCCAAACGGTGAGTCTGTCCTCTACTCTTAGTCAGTGGAGTCTCACTGTTGTGCTGTTTCCTGCCAACTGAAGCATAGAAGCCAAAGCACGTATTGCACTACACGCTCGCCGATCAGATTACATCTCTGATAGCACAAACATCTGTATAATGTATAGATTCTTTAGCATAGATGACAGAAAATCTGTACAAGGTGTGGAACAACAAAATGATAGTGTGCATATTTACGCTTCATTGGATCTTTTTGTCTAATGAACCATTCAGCAATATGAGCATGTAAAGTACAACTAACCTCATGAGCTGATTGAGCCATCCATGCTGTATAATGACCGTGCTGAAGCGAAATCTGTTAATTAAGTGCTTTATGGTTGAAACGTGAACAAAATATTCATGATTTTCCACTCTGAGGGGACTAAAGTCCTCAGATCTCTTTTACTTAAAAATGTGAAAATATCGAATCATCTAAATAAATCACTTATTTATCAACTAACAGTAACTCATTCAGCTCCTTATATTTATCTAATCATTAGGATAGAAAGGCGTCTTCCCCCTCTTCTTCACAAACTTTATATAACTTGTAAGGACGGAAGTACAAACAGCCGAACTACTGACTGTACAGACGTTAGCTGTTAGCCAGCTGGCAACGTGCACACTGATCGAGTTTGTGCGAGTGTTACTGTGTGTGTTGAGTCTTGCCAGGGTTGGCAAGTCTGACACTTCTGGGCACTGTCACGCACTCCTGCCAAAAAGGAGGAAGACATAAAGACACTCATTTTTGGATTAAATAATATCTTCGTATTACAGGTCCAACATTATTCATAAACATTACAGAGAACTGAAAGAGGTGCTTTCAGTTTTTTCTATATTTTAGTGACTGTTACAGATTCATTCCAGTTCTTTCAACTTGAGCTTTAGACGTATTGATTTGTTTTTGCTGTAAGTAAATTAAGCTTTGCAAGGTGGTCGTGCAACAAGTAAACTGTAAAGAAAAAACTGTGAGCTGCAAAAATCTACTCAATCTCATTAGAAAACGACATCTCTTCTACTGCTAAATGCAAAACTGTGTTAACCAGCTAGTAGCTACAGTAACGTTATGGTTAATGTTGCAGTAAGAGTGAACTGAAACAGTAGAATTACAGAGTATAAAACCAAAACAGTGAGTTGTGAGACACTGAAATGTCATGCAAATGATGCAGTTGTTATTTCAACCAGTTATTGTGAAATTAGTAGGTTCGAGCAGATTAAATAGAAATCAATTATTAATTTTAATGCAGTTCAAATGCTAAACTATTATTAGTGAACATATTACATAACAGATTCTTATAAATGTGTCTACATATAAATAAACTATGAACAGTAGTACCAAAGAACAGAAACCTCCATTTGACTTAATGCCCTAGATGACAGAGATTCACTGTATCCTGACTGTGAAACATTAAATGAAAGCAACACCTGCTATTAGACCCTCAGCGAGTGCAACCCTTCCCACTGTGCTTCACTGTACGACCTTGTATTTTTTTACAGTGTGTTTTATTAGATGATGTGTTTTTAAAAAGACAAAACAATGTTTTTGTGTTGAATGAAACCCTGTCTTTATGTGATCATGACCAATATCTGATATCCTGTTTTGCAGTGTGGAACTGCAGGTGCGCTTCACAACGTCAATACAATTGCTGTAGACAAGAGAGCAGCAGCAGTGATGCAGACATGCAGCCTCAAACAACCTCCATGCTTCTGTGCCTATCGTCAGCATGGTCAGATTTGGATGGAGATCTGCTGGAGTGAAACTGTCCCTGATGATTGCAGATGCTAGATGGAATCAAAGGTGGGTGGACAAAAAGAAGAATCTCCTCCAGGATGTTTATTTTTATCTGGTGGGAGAGAGGGGAAGCCAATCAGTCTGCTTTTGCTTTACTTTCAATGGAAATAGCACCAAGAACAGCATCACCGCCTTCTGCAGAGCATCTCTGTGTCTGAATACTGACTTTCGCAGCTAAAATATATTACAAGACGAAGCGTCAGCCATCACCAGAATATGACTGACACAAGAACCGGAAATTATACCCATCAGCATCTCGTGTCGACCCCTGTGGGTGGAGTTTGATCTGTTGTCATGGAGATGGTTCAGCTGCATCACAAGATGCTGTTAAAAGCTAAATAAAAGGTTAGCAAGCAGACCTTGAGTGAGGTCGTACTGCATACGCTAGGCTGTTTTTCATATATCTGTTAATTCGACTTTGATCTTTCATTGGGTATTACTGATTTTAGAAAGGCACAAACATTCGTATATAGATAAAGTTTCATGATTCACACCTCACATGAGGACAAAAACTACGCCATGAAGGTCTTCTCTGTAGACCTGCACAGCAACATTTGGTGGTGACTAATAAATCAAGACGATGATTAAAATTCATGTCTAAGGCATTCCCAGGAGCATAGTGGCCTCAATGAATGTGAAATTGAGGAGGTTTGCCAAACTGAGTAACCCAGCAAGAAGGATTTTGGTCAGGAAGGTGACCAAGAACCCAAAGGTCAATCTAACAGAGTTCTCTGCAGAGGTGGGAGAACCTCTCAGAAGAACAACCGTCTCAGTAACACTCCATCAATCAGGCTTTTATGGTGGTGTGGTTAGATGGCAGCCACAGCCAGTTGGGCAGCTGCTTTTGGATAAAATCTGCTGCCAAATGACTAAATGTTTGCAGTTTTTTATGGGACTCTCTGGTCTAATGGCTTAAAATTAAACTCTTTGGGCAGAACACCAAGCACTTTGTCTACTGAACAGCAAGTACTGCTCATCACCTGCTGATTTCATCCTGGTCATGACGCATGGTGGTGGCAGCAGCATGCAGTAGAGGCAGGGAGACTGAGAGAACTGTTTGTCTTAGTATACAGCAAAGACAATGCTGTGGCTTCAGGAGAAGTCAAAACCCAGATTTAAAGTCCATAGAACATCTGCACAGCACAGTCTGGATTTTGAAGGTGAAGCGGTTTTTATATCTGCTGTGATTGTTTCATGCGTAGGATATGAAAAGCCTACAGTGAAGACCTGCAGGCTTTCAGCACATCAAACACACAGATGTGATTGCTGCCAGTTGCTGTTTTGAACAAGTGCTTGTCAACCACAGACGTCATCGCCTGGAGTGGGAAGCGTGGAGATGTTGGCCTGACTGTCCTGCTGTCTGAGTGATGACCGCTAAACATGAGCTCTATTGTTACTGGAGGATAATTGGCTGCAGCGGCAGGTGGTGATGCTTTGGTTAAAACTGCTCTCCGCAGGAAGCGCACCGCAGAGGGAAACAATACAGCAGTGAAAGACCAAACCACGATGATACTGCAGAATCACTGAGGGAGTGGAAGGAGTATAAGATGATACACAGTAACTGAAATGTATTGTATTATTTACCACAGATCACCAGAGTTGCACAAAGTCCAGGGTGAAAAAAAAACAGAGAACGAGAGCTATCGACCCATATTTACTTGAACATTTTCCCTCCCTCATTTTCTCATTGACCTCCCTCTTTTACCCCGGATCTATTTTTAGCAGCAGCCACTCTCTCTCAGACCTAATATAAGAATAGATGTTCCTCGCAGCAGGAAATATTCTGCAAGCATTAAGTTGGAAGGATAGGGGGTCGTCCTACCAGCCTGACCGATTTAACGAGCTCTGTCACACGGTACATCACAGTTTTCAAAGACAGTTTGTCTCTTGATCCCTGCAACACTTTGGTTCAACCCTTCAGTCTGATTTTTAGGGGCACGTTGGTGCTTTTAGTCTAAGAGGCTCTAAAACACTTTTCTCTTTAGTTTCATTAACTGAAGATGACGGCACCTTTTGCATTTTGTCTCCCAGGGAGCTCTTTCTCTTTCTGCCTCATTATAGATCTATTATGATTGTTTTTGTGTGATTTGTTTGTCTCATTATTATTTTCACATAATGCCAGTATTTTCTCCTTCATCCTGGTTCTGCTCGCTTGTTTTTGGATATAAGCCACTATTCTTGCACATAATGAGCAGAATCACTCACAAAACTCACAGTAAAGCCTTCTTGGCTTTTATCAAGTATCCGATCTGAAGCTCTGTGTCAATTTGAGTGTGGAGAAAAAACCTTTGTGCGACATTTTGCTCCGTGGCGTCGACAATATATATTTGCTGTAATCCACAGTATGAATAGCTGATGATTGATGATTACATGCAAACACTGGTCTAATTATTACCCTCTTATTTTAACTCTGAAGGTTCACTCTGACCCAGGTCCATTGGAGCAGATATGTTTATTATTATTTTTATTATTGTGGCTCCATATTTCCAGCCGCTGGTTGTCATAGCGATGCCTTAGTAAACCGGCGGGAACTGCGGTGAAACATACAGTGACAATGGAGGAACGCCATTCTTGTTTTTCAATATGTGACTTTTTGTCACAGCAGGGACACAAACTTTGTTCTGATGAGGCGACTTTGGCTGTGGTAGTAATACTTCCTACGTCATCTTGTATCGCCTCAGATTACTTGGTACCAAAAACGTACCAGGTACCTCGTGCCGAACATTTGCCCAATAAAAAAGTCAAGTCGATACCATGCAGTGAAATTAAACACTCTCATTCCACTACAATTACAGCACACATATATTTGCCAGGCAGTTTTGCTTCAAACCACTTAGATATTAGCCAAAGTTCAACAGGTACAAATTCTTAAATCTTCTGTGTATATTTTTAAAATTAGACAAGTAAAAGCTCGCAAGGAATTGTTTTTATCATGTGTTGGAAGACGACAGTTACTACTACATCTCTAAGGAAGTTTAGTAGATGAATGAATATTGTGGGCATGTGTAAAAAGGAGGTACATTTTCTACATGATGCTTCCCATAAAGCTGAAGCTACTCTCAGAGAAAGACACGTTATGAACTAGGCTGCAGTTAGCTCCACCTGAATGTTTATATATAATGACAGGAAATCATCCAGATGATAAGTCCTAAGAAGGGACACTGTTTTAGTCTTTTAGCAGTTAGCTTGAACTGGTACAAAAGATTGGACATTTTTGCATGTGTGTGTGCTGGAGTAAGTCTTTCGTTTGTTTTCCTCCAGTTCTTCAACACACTCATCCCAACAATGCTGCCACTGTGTCCCTGATCAAGGTCACTTACATTTCCTCATTAACAGCTGGTTAATGTTTTTATTCACCATGCTAAGTCCTTAGTGATGTAGTTTTCAAACCATGCATTACCCAAAGATCAACTGTAACAGATATGGTGAATTGTGATGTCTTCTACCCTTGATTTGTTGTTTTTATAGGTGACACTCGACTTTATGTCCTCACTGAAGGTGGCTGCTATTTTCTTAAGTGAACTGGAAATGCATGTCCAGTAATTCCTGCACATGAAGAATGCCATGAGTATTGGCAATGTCATTTACTACTGCAGAAGCAAACCAAATAATCCTGCACTGTCAATTTATTGCCACACGCTCATTCGACCTTTAGCTCACGTTTCCAAAAATGAGAATATCAACCGGAGTGAGATAACGTGCCGGGCACATAGCTAGCGTAATATGCTTTGATCTATTTCTGACACAGCAAATAACGGAGAGAGAAGGAGGGAGAGACAGCCAGAGCAGATAAGATGGGAGCAGAAAGCTAAACACAAAGGGGAACACACCCACTTATGAAATCCAAAAATGGGGCTTTTTTTGCCTCTTGACACCACAAGCTCTCAAAAAACGCCTCCACAGTCTCGTCTTCCTTATCGCTCCTCACCATCCACCACCTCTGTCCCTCCCCCACAGTCCCTCAACGTCCATCTGCCAAGTTCAATGACATTCAAAGGTCAAATTTTCCCTCCCTTTATTTATTTAAATCTCCACCAGCTTCCATAAAAGAGCTGATGAGGCTTTGATGAGGTGTTTGAAAGACAGAGGTCTTCAGTGATCGTCCACTCGTTTCCTAATGTGCGTGTCTGCACACACACATTATGTGAAGGCAGGACACACCGGCTGCATGCTTCAATTAACAAACATACACAGAGGAGTGACCACGCTTTCCTGGAACAGACAGCAGAGCAGTTTGAGGTGTATCTCTTGGGTTTAGTGTCTGTGGTGGAGAGGCGTCTGTAGAAAATGTAAAGCTGTTGTGTTCGTATCTTTGTGAGAATCAGTCTTAGACCTTGAGAGGACATTTTGTTCTGATGTTTGTTTCTCCAAAGAAAACCTGGTGTTAGGATGAATTAAAGGTTTAAACAGAGATTTGAATTGTGCTCTTTTTTAAATTCAAACTCTGATGATTCTGCAGGTAGTGGTGTAATTTTCTAATTTTCAGCAGAGTGTAAAACGGTTTTGAGTCATATTTGTGGAAACAGTATGGATGTTTCCAATGTGACGGTGACTGACTCCGGCGAATAGCTGCATACAATCTGCAAATGTCATTTTATTTACCCCATAGCTGTTTTTACATATGAACTCCGGACAGTGTCTACAGAATCAACATTGTTCGGCAACAGTTGCTACGACTCAACTTCCAGATAACAGTGTTGCTGCACTAAACCTAAAATCAAGGCTGGTCATGACTTCTATAAAGTGAATTATCATTTTAAGATCTGTCCCTTTACAACATTCAAAGCTGTAGATAACGTTTGTTTGCACACTCAGAGCTCTGTTTGTCGTCCTGTGGAGTGCTTTTGTCCAACTTCTCTCTAATTCATACACGCTGAAGGCAACAAGCCGCCAGCCTTAGCACCAGAAGAACGAGATTCAGTGTCTCACTCAGGGACACTTGGTTGTAAGAATAAGAGTGAACCCGGATCAAATCACAGGTGCCTAAGATTAATGCACTATATTCAGCCACCGCACATTAGAAAATACTAAGAATTACAGAAACCTGTGCAGTAAGTAATGAACAGAGCAGGTCCACGATGGGACCTGCTCCTGGTGGCCTGGACCACATTACTGGATTCAATTCCCTCTTCATTCGCCCTTGTTTCAGTCACCTGAAGGCGAAACGTCAGTAACAAACTGTCTGTGGTTGTCAAACAGTGTTGACCCTGAAACTGGTTCAGTGTTTTTAGTGATGTAACTGTCTCTCCACCACTTACTGCACCATAATAATTCATCTTTGCAGTGAATCAGTGTAGTTTCAGTTCTGATTTGATGGTTAGAGGGCAGGTTTGGTGCACTCGGACCTCACAGGTGTAGTGTAGAATGGCCGTGGAGCCTCCAGCACCACTGACTGTGCAGAACTGACCCACATGTGCAGCCTGTTCACACTCACACCTGTGTTTACCGGCCCGGTTGTGACTCATCCTGCACGAGTCATGCTTCGAGCTTTCTGTTCAGAAGTCCGTGCGCGTACAGCGTGCGTGTGCCACCCGGTGTGCTTTGCTTGCGTCTTCAATTTATTACGTCGCTGCATGACGCACGGTAGAGAGAGAGAAGAGGAGGGGAAGGAAGGGGAGGGGGGTTTCTCAGACACCCAGCATGCAATGACCTTAGTTTTATGGCAAGACGGAGGTCTCTCTCTCTCTCTCTCACACACACACACACACACACACTCATCCATGTGGAGACGAAAACGTCAGCCCGCATCTTCTTCCAGCCTCATCCCTCCTGCTGCCTGTCTGTCCCGCCTTTCCCCTCCAACACACCCATCCACTCACTAAACCCACTCGGAGATGCTGTAGTAACCCCTGTAGTAAACTGTGCACACGCAACCTCCTCCGACATGGACTCGTTGTGTGATCGATGAGAGCAGAAACGCGCCGGTGAAGCGCTGCAGCTCCCTGCAGGATGGATTTAAAGTGTTCACCGGAGCCTCATCTGCTGTCTTATCATCTCATCTCTCCTCTTGTGCCCTTCTTTACATCTCTGCACTGCAAAATGCCCCAAACGCTTCCCTGTGTCTTTTCATTCTCTCCATTCATCCATCCATCCTCCACATGGCACAAATATAAAGCGCTGTGTTCTTACTGATCGTCCGGGATCCGATGCAGCCCATGTTGTCTTACAGAGGCTCGAACAGCTCGGGGAAAATAAAATCCATCCGTTCAGCGGGCATTTCTCCTTCTCTCTGCGTTTTCCCCTCTCCTCCTCTTCTTCTCCTCCTCTTTTTCCTCTGTCTCTTCTTCACTGTCCTCCTCTCCTCCGTCTGTGAGAAACAGAGAGGGTGTGTGTGTGCGTGTCATCCGCGTCGCTTCCTCTCTCTCTCTCTCTCTCTCTCTCTCTCTCTCTGGTACCATCGGACCACACACTTCTCTTTCCTCCAGTCATGGTCGATGTCTCTCCACCTTTCTGGCTCCATGGTCGCGCACATTCTGGCAGGTACGAGTGAAGCTGCTACAGGTAGATGTTTTCAGTTTACACTGAACTAACTGTTTAATATAATAAATCCCCTCTGAACTGGTTGTTGACATTTTTTAGCTGTGCACATTGTCTCCTCTGCAGACTTCTTCAACCACACAACACCTAGCTCTTTGTGGATCCGAGTCTTTCAGGAACCATAATAGTGTATTATTGTAGTTTTTCTGTGTAGAAGAATCAACAAGACAAATAAAACCCCACAGCTGCACAGCACCACCCTCAATTTAAGTCGACACCACCCTTAAACAGCAACTAAACTCTTACACCCTTCACAAGGTGAGCGTTTACTGCAGGACTTTAGACATTAGACCACATTAGTTTTATCTGGGGGTATTTAATAAACTGGTAAAGCACAGATATCATAGTTTACAGTGAACGCAGCTCAGAAAGAAAGGAAATGGACAAAGATAACTTCATACAATGTGAACACAGGGAGTTTGTTATATTACTGCATCAAGCTGCAGGCTGTGTGTTGGTCCCCGAGCACGGTAATGTGGTGTTAGCTACCTACAGCATCGGTGTGGATGTCGAGTTGAATCGTCCTCCATCGGTGCCAATAATAAAAAAAGTGATGGGTAAGGTTTGGTAATTAACCAGTGACCAGTCTGGAGTAATCCGCCTCTTCCCCACATCACATTTTTTATAATCCGGTTTTCATCTGCTCTTTGGTTCACCAGGAACTGTCTGAACAAGACTATTATGTTTTCATACTCTACACGGATCAGTTACAGTATTAAAGTCAGGATGAGCACCCTGACTGACTGCAGCTACACTCTGGGTGTTCTGACCTGTCAGTAAACCAGCATTAACATTTGTGTTGTATTGAGACCAGACGAGATCCTTTTCTCTCCTCACATGCATCATTGATTCCTGGGTGTCCATGACCCTGTTCCTGGTTCCCTTGTTGTCCTTCCTTAGACCAGTTTTGGTAGGGACTGACCTTTTTTAGATGCTCGGTAGTACAGTGTGACCCTCGTCAAAGTCACTCAGATCCCTGCTTACCAAACTATTAACTAGGCTAATTCAACACGTCGTCTACTCTCTGTTCCTGTACCTCTCCTCGTGGAGAACAGTCTGACATAAAATAATTTGAAAAAGCAAAGAATGACCCAAATACCTCTGTAGGTTTGATGAGCCGTGCACTTCAGACAGTCAGGTTTCTGTAGGTGGCTCCGAAACGTTTGTATCTGTTTCTTCTGAAACCATCACTGCATCATAGTCCATCCGTCAGGTTCCATCCACATGCTCCAAACCCTGAAATAGACACAGACAAACCCACAAACACAGAGATGAATGAACGCTGGAACGCCTTTATCCAGGCTGCACACAAGTGAACGTGCAGACAGTTGTGTTTCAAAACATTTTGTAGGCGTCCGCAGGTCTCTGCAGTCCAACTCTCTGTTTCTAAGTCTCTCTCATCACTCGTAAAGTTGATGAGTTAGATGTTTTCTCATGTGAAATGTAAATCCACTCCCTGCACATGCAAAGTAACTGCTCAGCTCCGACGGCGACATGCTTACTCATCATTAGTCCCAGACGCTGCCCTCACATGAACTAACTAATGTATAATTTCTATATTCAACGTCTTTGGAGAATGTGGAAGCTTTGTTCCGCTTGAGTAAAATGGAGCAAGTGTTGATACCAGTAATATCTGATGCATGTAATATGCATCGCACATGAGCCAGTCTGCAGCTGGGCTTCACTGTCTCTCTCTCTCTTCTCTCATCAGTCTCTGTCGAACAATACCGTACAGCTGTTCTCCTCCTCCAAACATCTTTGCCCTCGCTTCCTCTCAGCCTCCCCAGCTGCCTCCCTCCGACTCATTCTAACACAATATGAATATGAAACCACACAGTGATTCAGCTAAGAAGTGCGGCCGAGGAAGAATGGGGCGCTCTCAACTCTATTAACTCAATCTGCATCTCACACGGAGAACAGAAGTACAGCCCTGAACTCCACTCTGAACCTCACGTTACGTAAAGATGACTGAGCAGCACACTGATGACTTGCAGTTTTGCAGCATTTTTAACTCAAAACATTTACTCTGACAGAATCATCTTATCCGAGCATTTAATAGAAAATGATTGGATGAAAATGACCAACATTAAACCATAATTCCAGATTATCACCAGTTTGGCATTGCTACTGTTATTTTATTTTTATTTCACTAAGACAACACTGTGACAGTCCAGTGGAGCTTCTTCTTCTTATTTTCATATTTTTTCTAAATTATTTTAACTATATTTTCAATAGAAATCTTGTTGTAAAAAATGCATCAGGATGTGTTATGCATCAAAACTGCCTTGTTGCCGTGACCACGCTCCATCTTGACCTTTAAACATGGCCGCCCCATCAGACCAGGCTGTATAATTTTCGTAAACACCAGTACACGGTGCCAAAATGTGTCCAACATGATGTGAGAGGTGTGACCGATTTATAGTCCTAATGCAATCTGGACGCCAACAAATGGGGCCAAAAAACATAATGACTTAGGGCTAGTTAAATAACTGGTCAGAGCACAGGTCAGATTATGAGACGAGGTACAGGGCAGCAGGTAAATAGCAGCTTTTCCCGTGTACCTGTGTGCCTCAGCAGGAACCTGAAATCACATTTAGCTCCATGGCAGCAATTGTTTTGTTTTTATGAGTAGATGTTTTATTCTTCAAACGGTGGGTAATCTTATTTTGGAAAATCGTTTTTTCAGCTCCTGTCTTTATTTGTTGCTGGCAGTCAAATAAACATTCAGCAGGAACATCTGAGAGTTGTTTGGTGGGTTCTCTGCCTGGTGACGTCTCAGTTTTTTTGTTGCCGACTCACCCTGATGGCTGAGATGTTGACAGTGGAGCACAGTAATGAATGCCAACATCTCTGCTGCTGTGTGGAGTCCTTCTAAATGGAGCACTATTAAAAGAAACGCACCATTAGACAAGATTATTCTAATTAATAGTAGATTTTTATATAAAGGCACATAAAATAGCTCATTTAGTAGTGAAAATTAAAAAATAATGTGTTGCTGGCTGCATAATTAATCTTCACTTAAAGCTTTTAAAGCAGGAACCTTATCTGGTAACAGTCAAAGATTTTGATTTATATTTTATATTTTATATTTTATATCTAAATTTATATTGTGGTATTGATTTGGATGTTTGTGTAAAAAATACCATGAAGATTTTTACATTGCAGGTAAAACATGTCACATGATGAGTGAACACTTTAAATTCAAATTCACGGACAGAAATCACCATGACAACATGTCCGTGGTCCTGCATACATGCAGTGTGGTGCAGAGAACGTGAACCCCAGCAGGTTGCCTCTGCAAAAACATTTGCAAATGCAGCAGGAAAAATGTTGACTCAGATTTACTAATTTAAAGTTG
This sequence comes from Anabas testudineus, assembly GCF_900324465.2. NCBI lineage: Eukaryota > Metazoa > Chordata > Actinopteri > Anabantiformes > Anabantidae > Anabas > Anabas testudineus. The sequence goes on from NC_046620.1 coordinate 3,205,112, forward strand.
TCTTCAAGGGAGACGTGAGAGCAAGTGGGCGCTTTTTGGTGAAGAAGGAAGAAACTGAGGGAACAGGAGGGAGGTAAAACCTGAGCAAGCGTGGATGCTTTTCCAATAAAACTTGCCCGAGAGAGCGAAGAGATGGAGGGAGGTGGAGGAGAGTAATGTCTATGAGTCATGCTGAAAGATGAGGACAAAGAATTCAAGCAGAGAAAATTTATGGGGAGTATGAGCTACTGTAGGAATGAAAAACTTGAGATGGCAAAGAAGGAGGGATGAGGAGGAGAGAGGTTTATTAGTATTCTGGCTGAGAGAGGAGATGGAAAGACAAGAAAGAGAAAACGATCTGGAGGAGAAGGGATGTAGGGAAGCTGCAGTGAGAGGAGGAGAAACAGGGTGAGGTACGTCAGAAAGATGGTTAGGGGGTGAGGAAAAGGAGAGATGTTATAAGATGTTAAAAGACACAAACACGTCGCTTACTATTTATAGCTGTGACTGTGTGTTTGTGCATGTTGCTGTTTGTGTGCACGGATGCATAATTGTACAGCTGGTTGGTCGTCTGTTTGTGAGGAGACGAGTGAGGACAAAAGAAAACGATGAAAGGCCCTTCAGAGGACGAGACACTGAAATCAGAACTGAATCTTTCTGTTGAAGCTGTGTGCATTTCTTTTTGTCTTCACGTTGCACGCCAGTGAGGAAATGAGGAAAATTACTCATCGGTTAGCTTTATGAGGCTGAGGTAGTTCTGGTGATATATAGTCTGTGTCTCAGTCCCCGCTCTGTCCCGTCTGTGTCTCAGCTCCAGACCTACTGTCCTGTACTAAAGAGTAAATAAAAACACTTTTATTAATGTCCCACAGCTTTAGATTTGGAACACTTCCTGGGCACTATTTTCTGTGGCGGATTAATCCACATTTATTGCAAGTGCCTACCTAACAACGTACTCCACTACAAGTAGAAGTAAAGGTGTAGTGCATCATAATGTTTCACTTTAAATCTATAAAAGGAACTAGTAACTAACAAGCTGTCAAATAAATGTAGAGAAGGAAAAAAGCACAATCAGAACGTTCCTTAGTTGAAACTCATCACAGACCGACTCACGGAGATCAGAATTCAAACAGTCGCCTCTGTCTGCCATCTGGAGGCTTTGAGGTTAGCTTTAGGATTAGCTTCAACTCAGGGGGCTGTTGGAGGAAAGTTGGTGGAGGATCGTCTTCAGAAGTCTTTCTGTGTGTGGATGACAGCGCGGGTCAGGACGAGGTGACGGCAGCAGCGCTGCTGTCTGCTGGGTAATCCTGTCCTTGGCAGCTGGAGAGGAGGAATCACTCCCTCACTGCTCACACTGACTGCTTAAAGACGGCTTCACACGTGGGGCTTCTTCTGCCGAATGAAGACATCAGACACATTAAATAACATACACTGTGTAGTAGATCTGATAAAGATAAAATGATTCTTCACGTGTGTGACTGGGTTTCACAATCAAAATGTTTTCATACCTCCTCATTTAGAAGTTGCAGCAACAGTCGGGCTTGATAAGGAGAGAAGGACTAGTTAAGTTATTGCTTATTCTAACTTTAGTTCACCAACAAACACACTTGGCGTGTTCAAGCTTCACACATCTCACTGTAGCATGACAACAGCAGTGACGTCCACATGCGCGTCACACAGTCACATACCAGCACCCACAGTGAGACAGACGCAGAAGGTCCAGCAGAAGCTCATACCGGCTTCATGGAGCTCACGGCAAATGCCGTAACGATCGATCCCACACTTGAGTCCAACTGAATCAATACTCATTGTTTTCTGCTCACAGCGTCGCCCTGCTGCTTTGCTCCCTGCTGCTGTGAAAAATTCCTCTGAAGCCGCATTTAGGCCCCGCGTCAGGCTTCTGAAACCAAAACAAACGCCTCCCGGGGCCCGGGTTCACAGCCTCTGTGTAATGGAAACTCAGATAGCACACATCTGGTTTGACAAAGGCAAATCCTCTGTGCGGGGCTTTGATTACTTCTCCAGCATTTCTTCTGTGCTGTCAGAAATTTACACAGTGACACATTTCACTGTTGGCTCCGAACTCAAGCATGTTTGATATGAAATTAATCAGTCGGGTCACAGCTCTTTCTCTCTCTGTCGTATCCACATTTGCTGCAGGAATCGTAGGCCGCCGTGTGCTCTGACCCACGTTTAATGGGACAAAAAAGTAATGGGATAAGTGACCACAGCGTGGAAAATCCTTTACAATCAGAGACTGTCTGAAGTGCACGGCTCATCAGATATCAGGAGACGCTTCATATCTTCCTCTGTCACATCCTCCAGGATTTTTTGGCTCCAGCCTGGTCTTCAGCTTTCAGCCTCAACACTGTTCTGCTCCATCATCAAACATCTAGAAAACTACTGAATACATACAGAAAACTCAGAAAGAGTGTTCAGCTCGTGGCTCAGTCAGGTGGATTCAGGTCTGCTGCTTCACCTCACGTCAAGACTTCAGGCGTCACGTGATTATTAAAGATTACACATCCAGTGTGTTGTAAGACAGGTGTTGACATGTTGCAGCCTCAGTGTCCTGCGTGTTTTCACAGAAAGTGTTTGAAAGAAAGGAAAATAAATATAAGAGTGGAAAGAAAGACGATGAGAGGTGGAAATGGATTCGTTTTCAGTTCATGATAGAGGGACGTGATTCAGCTGCTCTAACAGGAGGTTAGAAACCTTTATGCCATAGCCACAGGAAATATGTTTCCTAATAGCTGGCAGATAAAATCACACATGGTGACACCAGTACACCGATCAGTCTTCAGTTACCTCAGACTCTTAGGGCGATTCTGATGAACCTGTGATCTCGAGGTTAAATATCATTTTGAACGTGGTCCTTTTTTGACCTCTGTTCTTGTCCATATATGAAATACTGGATCCAGTTTGCCAGCACATATGTGACATTGCAGTTTTTTTAAACTGCTCCTTCACAGGTTTGGACAGATTTCAGTTTTCTGGCAGCTCCAAATGTTCGTACATACCTGCAGATTTCACTTCAGCTCTCTGACGCGACAGCTGCCTACTGCTCCTCGCTCCTTCGGTTTATTTGCAGAATCCTTGGCAGCACATTGGGTTCAAGTTTTAAAAGGCTGCAGCTTCAGCCTGAATGCCACAGTGAATGAATGTCCATTGTGCGTCCTGTCACCATAACTTTGCAGACTACACAGAATCCCTACCTGAACCCTTGTAAGTGGTCGTGTTGCTGTAACCCCTGACATAACAACAGTAGCTCTACTGTCTCTGCACACCTTCCTCCACACTTTGATAGCAGAGAAAGGTGAAGCAGCAGACGCCGACTGACTGTACGTGGAAGTCAGGGAATAAAAAAACAGATTCACATGATTTAAATCTGCACTTTTGTTCCTCACTGATACCTTTAATTTGTCCTCACATTCAGGAAGGTGCGGTGGCAGAATATCTCAGGCTAAGTGGGAAAATAATAAATTAACATATGTTTGGTGCTTTAGCGGCCGTGGAGTTGATTTATTTTCTCAGTATTCAGCCTTCACGCTCTCACTCTTTCAGTTCATGTGTACAGTTCAGGTGTAAATCACAGGTTTCATTGTCATGTGAGTTTGTTTTCTAACCAGCAGTTTACAGTGACACACTAACATGAGTAATTAAATATTACTGTACCTACAGCTTACAGTATTTTACAGCTCTGTGTACTTTATCCACATATTCTTCTTGGCTGCTACAACCCAGAGTGGCAGGTTCATGTATTAAAATTTAAATGAAGTACACATCTATGTTCACGCCTTGAAATAACAACATTATCGTTGGTTGTTTGATCGATGCATTGATCCAGATCGATCATTTGTTCACAGTTTAAATATATCAAAGTCTTCCTGTCAGGCGTGTTCGTGTTTCACGTGATCTGAGAACATGAAAATCTTGTTGTTACTGGTTTAACTCCCCAGTAGTTCTTCTATATACTGTTGCTCCCACAAAGGCTCACATGTAAATTGTATTATTCACCCACATTTAATGGGAAATTATGACAAACATCTGAGGTAGAAGAAGAAAAGGAAGCTGAGTGGAAGTCAGAGATCACCCCAACAAAACAATAACTTATAAACATATTGATTTTTAAAGTGATTTATTTAAACCATGACGTTATTATTAATGCTCTCTTTCTTTCTTTTCTTCTTCTGCAGTGTGAACGAATTGAGTGAATGAATTATGAATGGAAAATCCCACACAGCCGACCTCAGCTTACCTCAGCAGCATCCATCCCTTCTTATTTACCTCTCCTCACCTGGTTTCCTGCCAGTTATCCAAGCATCCTCTCCGCAGAGCTGATTAGAGGCCCCTTCCTGTAACAGAGGACAGCACAAGGACGACACGCTCTCCATCTGCCAGCAAAGCTCTTAGTTAGTCGGCCCGGCAGAGGCTGCAGCTCGATGAAGATGGATGGTGTAAACCTGCGACGAGAGGAAAATACCCACTGAGTTTTAATTCGTACTGTTGTAGCCTCATTTCTTAATGGTGCAATGATGGAAGAGGTAATAACGCACATAGTTTGTTAATGTTCTGTGAAGATCTGTTCGGATTTTTCCATCCAAGTGATTCAAACCTCAGAGATGTTCAGACCTGACGTGTGAAAAGTTCTGCTTCACCTAAATAATCAAGGTAGAGGTGAAGTGAGTGAGCTGTTCAACAACTTAATAATGTTTCATATTCTAAAATGAGGTTTTACTTTAACTCTTTCTAGTTTAGTCTGTTTTTATTGACCTGGATTTGATCTGGACCTCTGTCTCCTGGTGCGTCAGCGTGTTTTCACTAGAGGGAGCCACATACTGTATCAGTAACACCGAGTTCTGTGCCTCATTCCTTTTTTAAAGATTTCTTTCTCTTTTCTCTCGGTCCCTGAAGGCATCACACACTTTCTTCTCTTTTTATCGTCTTTTTTTCTCCGTTTTACTCTTTGAACTATGCATCGATTTATCTCCTGCCCCTCTTCTATCGCTCATATCTGTGCTCCAGTGCCCCTCTTCCTCATCCTTAAGGTTGTGAGATACTGAAGAGGAAGTCTTGTGTGGAGCCCTGAAACTGACAGGGAGGAGGATAAAGCTTTACGTTTCTCATGATACTCCTTATTGAAGTACTATTTGTGTTTTGTCAGATAACCTGCATTTCAACAGCTTTGAGGCTCCATATTCCAAGATCAAAAAAAGGATCTTCTTCTTTACTACAGTCTTCTGTGCACCTGAAAAGGCTTTTACAAGAAACATTTTCAAGAAACTGGGTAAAGCAGCATCTTTCTATATGACATGTCACAGATCAGTCAATCAAACTGAAATGAAATAAAAAGCAGATGTTTGTCGTCCTGGCGGCTCGGTGGGTTTCATCACCCACTCCCGTCGTCTAAACCCAAATCTACTTCTTGACCTTTCCCCACTTCTTTTTCTTTCTTTCTCCTTTCGCCCACGTCTGTAAATCTGCTCTTTAATAAAAAGGAAATGCTATAAATGCCTTCAGCTTAAAATGAAATCTATGTATTATAAAAGGTCATGTTCAGAACCAGTTGGAGCTTCCTGGGGTGACTCAGACATTCTTCTGAGGATGATGAAGAACAAAGACGATAAGAAGGTGATTTAAAGCTTTATTCTAAATAATAATTTTCATGCTCTGATTTGCTTCATTGTTGTCAGGAGACCCTTCAGCCGCTCTGTGTCGTTAGCTGGGAAACTACAGTTGATTGTGGATGTTTGTCCCCATCATGTAACAAGTCCACTAATGTGACCTGATCCTAATTTTGTTAATTACCTTTTGTTACTGAGGATTTTCTGTATTTAAGTTCATCAGATGATTGTGAGGATTCATTCTTGAAACATCATTGGAGGCGTCCATTCATTTTCCATTCGTACAGACTGTATGACTCCATCCTGTTGGAGCTTGTGCAGTTGTAAAGGTCAAGAATTAAATTCAAAATGATTCACAGGTAGTTCAGTTTGTTTTAATTAGGCCTCATCCAGACAGAAAACTCCTTCATTATGACCTGTGTCACTTACATCAGCAGACTGCTGTAGCAGTGCCACTGATCAGAACACAGAATGACAGTGTGTGTTTCATACCAACAGTCACAGTCACTGGGAATACTGATGATTTGGATTCTCTGGAGGTCATCTTTTAGTGCAAGCGCAGGGGATGAAGCTTTGAGCTCATCGTTGAGTTTGACTTTGTCGGGAAAAGTCTTGAATTTGTTGTCGGATTTCAGAGCAGGAATCAGCACGTTCACACCGTCTGAGAGGCAGGAAGACAAACATCAGCCTGAAGAGAGTGAGACCTGAATTATTAACCAGCTGTTGAACCACACGGGTTGTCATAGCAACCGGGTTTCACTTTTCTGATAGAGCGCGGTGGTGGTGGATCACGGGAACGTTCCCCTGACCTCCAACAATGAAAGTCTGCAACTCCGTCTTAAACAAACTGCGGATATGCGCTGTTGCACCATAACATGCATGTGCACACACAAAGAAACCAGTTTAATCTAATCTCAGGAGTGTAGAGCGACTGTGGGCTGCTACGGTTTTTATCAAACTAACCTTCCTTAAAGGTGTCAACCTCAGGGCAGCTCTGTGATCCCTTCTGACCCACTGAGACCAAGCTCAGGTCTGATGGAGAAGCCTGACCTGAGTTATAGAACCGAGCCTGAACACAGTCTGAATGAACAGAGGAGTTTTGAGCTATGAATTGATCCTGAATCAGACACTGTAGTTTATTCTAACTCACTCTCACGTTCACCGTCCTGCTGTCGCCAGACTACAGCACCAAATGTGCATTAATCCTTCAAATGCCTCATCACAGCCTGTTCCTCTGCTAAAATCAACTGTCGCCTGCTGCTTTAGAGAAAGACTGAGACCATCTCAGAACAAATGAGGAGAGCTGGTGAAATAAATGTTGGGGTGTTAGTATTGACTAACACTCTATTAAGACTCAGTTAAACATCTGGGAGTCTGAACCAGTCAGAGTTAAAGAAGCCTTTGTTTAGTCCCTGTGGGATACTGTGAGGTTTATTCTGTGTCCGTTCTCAGCTGGACTGTCTATAAATACCCAGTAACACGTAGCTCTGTGACCTGTAGTGGCTTCAGTAAAACTGTAGTGACCTGCAGCTCAAGGCCTGAGTGAACATGTCACGGCTCCTGTCTGTCCACCTCCTCTCTGTTCGTGCTGTTCTTCACGTATGAGTGAGCGACAGACCCTCAGTGTCATACAGTGAACATGACACTGGACAGGAGCTGCACTGGGAACTTCCTCTGTCCCTGTGTCACTAGTTTTTCTGTCCTGACTGTGCTGCCTTGATGGATTCAAAGGATTTTATCCAGAGAAGAAAACCTGCAGAGGAGTTGTGATATATGGGCTGTTTTAATGTTTATTATAACTTAATATATTGTTCATGTTAATGAGAAATTTGAAAAGCATGAATTTAAAGCCTGGTGGTTTCAGTCCAACCCCATTATTTAGCCACTGCCCAGGACCTACTTTATTTGGCGGAGCAGGGTTGTTCATTAGAAATAGACCTTAATAAACCCAAGGTGTCCACTAAGAGTGGTGTTAAAGACGTTCAGTAGAGTTTAGGTCTCATGTTTGACCCCTCAGCTTCTGTAAAAACCTCCTGACCGGTGTTTAAATAAAGTCTTGTCAGGCAGCGACCTTGACGCGCTGACCGGGGGCGTGCCCGGCGGCGCGGGGCGCACCGCGGGGATAAATGCGGTGATTCTCGGTTCATTCACGCTCATTTCTTCATCTCCTGCCAGAGGACACTGAACCTGAGGAGCTTCAATAAACGGTGTGTTTCACTTCTTGGAGTTTTCAGGCAGAGTGAAGCAGTAAAAACAGAACTTTAAAGGAGTTTTAAGAGTTTGGTTTTTACGCAGTAAGAGTTGGAGGCACCGAGTTATTTAATCTACTCTGCTCTTGTAATTATCTTCATCTGGTGGAGTAGGTTTTAATTTCAGGAGAGTTTTAACCTGAGTCAGTTTTGTCTGATGTGTTTAGTTTTCATGTTTTTAACTGTTTCTCCTTCAGTGAGGACCAGATCACCTCAGACAACATGGTGAAGATTGGAATCAACGGGTGAGTTGATGCTCAGTGGGTTATAACTTATCACTTTAATCTGCACATTATCTTCTCAACTAATCATAAACACTTCATAAAAATATCACGAAGCAGTGGAAACTTTCCCTGAACCTCGAACATCAAATTGCTTTTATCAGACCAACAATTCAATGAATCTTCACATTTGAGAATCTGGAACCAGCAAATATCCAGCAGGTTAAATGATGTGGACAGAAGTTTACAATGGGTGTTTAATCATCAGTAAATCACTGCAGCTGAAACAGAGTTTAACCTCTTGTCCTGTAGACTCGACCTCCAGAGGCTCTGATTTCTGCTTCAGACATCTACTCTGCTTTTTACTTTGAGTGGTACAGGTGACCACTGATCATGTTCTGTAGCAGATACTTGAATTCAATTCTAATCTGGGTTTTTATACAACTTGTGACGAAAAGACTTCTCCTTCTTTTTATAAGTCTTTGATGTTCAACACGGAGGTAAGATGTCAGGACCACCTCTGGCTAAACTGTCCAGGAGTTGAGTGTCTTCTACCCTCAGGACCTGACAGCGTTCCTGTGACTTTAAATTATTATTTTCGTTCTCTGCAGCTGCACAAGGCGGTTAAAGGAAATCTGAGAGATGACTTTACTTTACCTGAATAAATGAAGGTTCTACATGTTGTGGTTTGATGAAATCTATTATCTTTTTAGTTCGTTAGAGCTGAAATCACTAGTTCACCAATACATGAACTGGCAGCTATTGTGCTAATTATTAAAGAGACAGTATTTTTAATATATTCTGACATTTTGTCTGAAAATGATCCACATATTAACTCAACTGGAAAATGTGATTTGCAGATCCTGCTTTATAACAAACATGTGTTCAAATTAAAATGTGGAAGCCAGAGGCAGGAAAACACTCTAAGATGTCTAAGAACTCATCAGTCCCGGAGCGAAAAACTCCAAATAGCTGCTGTTGTGCATGTGTGTGGAAAATGAAAGGTCACTTTTGACGAAGCATCTATGAAATTAATCTAAAATATATAAAAACAAAAATTTACATGACTTGTTCTTCAGAGGGAACAGGTCCTTCTTCTTCCCTGAGATCTTTTTCTTTTTTGTTGATTGCAATCGGACAGGACTCCTGACTGGACCTGTCTATTCTCTGGTTATTTATAGTCCGGTGGTGTTGTGGTGTCACGGTTGTCGGGGCCTTCTTCTTCTACACCCTTCAGATCTCTCCAGTCCCCTCTGTCTGTATCGCTGCTCTCCGCAGCTGTCACATTCCTTTTATTCTCCCCTCGTCTATTTTTAACCCTCCAACCTTTGTGCTGGAGTTACGAGATCATCCGGCCAGTGGTTTACGGTCAGATTGGAGATCAACGGTGAAACCTGTTTCTCTGCTCAGCTGCCGTCACGCTGTGGGGAGATTTAGCTGCTTGATCCTGGCACTGTTCGAACAACAGAAGGTGGGCTCAGGTCCATTCTGGCCTCCAGGGTGTTTGCTGGATTTCCACAAACTAACAGAAGAAAAATGATGGTGACGTAGCAGACGGCTTCAGAAAATCACGAAGAAAAAGATTAACAAAGTTAATTTGATCATTCAAAGTGCAATAATGTCTTGATGCGTGGTTGGAGAACCCTTCGAATGAGGAGAGCTGCTGAATCGTTGTGGTTATAAATGTGTATTCACACAGTAAATCCGTTGGGAGCAAACATGCTGTGGATTTTAAAAAGTCACTGGAACCTTAATGAACTTTAATGTTAATTAAACTTAATTACTTACAGACCCAGTAGTTGTATGGAAGCAGTGAGTCTCATCAGTGATAACCTTGTTGACCCTTGACCCTTCTTTAGATAGCTGGCGTCTCTTGCAGGGTGTATGATTATTTGACGGAACAAACCTTTAAATCGTCCCACACATACAGTAAATGTAAGGTGACATACAGGAGTGTAAATTATTCTCAAAACAGAACTGAAGCAGACATTTCTGACCCCCACTCAACCCGACTTGTCCTTAATGAACAGATATTTGCCGAGACAGTGTTTGTGTGTGAGGTCGGCTGAATCCGCCTGCTTCAGTACGTGACTTCACTAAAAAGTCTCCTGTGTAGCTGCTGCGGTCTGATAAAGGTTAAACACGGAGTTCATATCAGACGGCGTTCTGTCTAATGAATAAACAAACTGCAAACGTGTAAATTTCTGCAGCTGAACTTTACTGATGCTGCAACACTTTGACTGAAGCTGTTTGTGAGGATGTGGTAATTCAGTCTTTACTTAAGAAACATACTCTTAAAGCAGGAACAGCTGCATATTCCAGTGAGCTGTGTGTTTTTGGGCATCGGTACATCTGATGTTTTACCTTTTACCGTTCAGTCTGCATCTAGAAAGGTATTTATATCATATTATATTTCCCTCATTTAGTATGTTTCATTTGAATAATACAGCTCTGTTTACTTCTTCTTTAAGGTAAAACTGTCAGTGAATGAGTTGACATGTCAAATCAGTGTGTGTGTGTGTGTGTGTGTGTGTGTGTGTGTGTATTCCACTGCCTGACCGACTGTGACAGTACCCATATTAGGCATAAACTGGCTTCGAGCTGTCAGTTGTCAACTATTATCTTCAGTCAAGGTTTGCAGGCCTTGTACGGTCTCGCCGTCGTCCTCTGCACTGATGCCAGATTAGCCTGAGTTTCAGTGTCACCTTGTGGTCAGGAGGGGAAGAATGAGACGTGGATGCAGCAGCTTCTACAGTTTGCACACAGAGTGTCCACAGTATGAAGCAAACAACGTAAAGTGAAGGTTGATCAGTTTGGGCCTTTGGAGGGTAAAGCAGACAACTTACCACATGAACTGTGGGAGGAAACCAGAGCTTCTACCTTCTCGCTCACTGTGGCAAATCTGTGTTTCAGATTTGGGCGTATCGGTCGTCTGGTGACTCGTGCTGCAGCCACAAGCGGCAAAGTGGAGGTGGTGGCCATCAACGACCCCTTCATTGACCTGGATTACATGGTGAGAGGACTGGGGGTAGTTCAGGTTCATTGTGTTGACGCTTGAAGGAACATCATGTAGACTGAGAAATCTGATGCTGCTTCATAAGCAGCTCACTTCTTTAATGATCTAGACGTTAATTCTTGTTTTTAAATGTTCTCCTGTCTCCTCCTGCAGGTCTACATGTTCAAATATGATTCCACTCACGGTACGTGGAAGCACGGAGAGGTGAAGGCAGAGGGCGGCAAGCTGGTCATTGGCAACATGCACATCACGGTTTTCCACGAGTATGAACGCCTCATACGTGTAGATTTACATTTAGACACAGACCTATTGTCCAGTTTTACCCTGTTAGTCTGTTTCCAGCACTGTCCAGGTGCCTAAACCTCTCCTATATGTCATAACATACAGGAGGGACCCTGCCAACATTAAGTGGAGCGACGCTGGCGTTGACTACGTGGTGGAGTCCACTGGTGTGTTCACCACTGTTGAGAAGGCCTCTGTAAGTTCACCTGCAGCTTCTGGACTGATCTCATTTAACTCACTGAGAATTGTTTTAATATGAGGAGGATTCTTATTCATTTCAGTCGACCCGAAAGCAGTTCATGTACAGTTCTATAAAGGAACCAGATGTTTTAATATACAAACACAAATGTGCATTTCAAATGTTTAGGCTCACCTGAAGGGTGGTGCTAAGAGGGTGGTGATCTCAGCTCCCAGCGCCGATGCTCCCATGTTCGTCATGGGCGTCAACCACGAGAAGTACGACAACTCCCTGAAGGTTGTCAGGTGAGTCGGAGCTGATTCTGGATCAGCAGGAGTCGGTGTGTTCTTCACATTTAATTTGACTCACTGCAGTAACTGTTGTTGATAACGACACTTTCCTCGTCTTGTCCACTCAGCAACGCGTCCTGCACAACCAACTGCCTGGCTCCTCTCGCCAAGGTCATCAACGACAACTTCAGCATCGTTGAGGGTCTCATGGTAAAGAACTGACCTCACTGATTACATTCACACCTCCTACTCAGTTTCAGTGTTTCATATAATGGAGAAACTTCTAGTTTTAGCCAGGTGGACTGATTTCACATGATCTTGGATCTGTCTGCTCCCATTCCCACAGAGCACAGTCCACGCCGTCACCGCCACACAGAAGACCGTCGACGGACCCTCTGGCAAGATGTGGAGAGATGGACGCGGTGCCTCCCAGAACATCATCCCTGCCTCCACTGGAGCAGCCAAGGCCGTGGGCAAGGTCATCCCTGAGCTTAACGGGTAGGGTTTGTATGGGCATGTTGGTAATGATCAGAAATGTCACATTAGTAAACATGGAGACAAACGGTCTAATGGTGCCTTGTTGTTGTATAATTATATATGATAGTTCAGCCTGACTGTTAAGGAGAATAATGTAAAACTAAAATCATCTAACGTGTCTTGACACCTTGTTTTTGTTCCACAGTAAACTGACTGGTATGGCTTTCCGTGTCCCCACTCCCAACGTGTCCGTTGTCGACCTTACTGTCCGTCTGGAGAAGCCTGTAAGCCCCTCTACTAATCGTTATGTCCTCACTTTTTACTGTTGGTCACAACACAGATTAATCAGGAAGTGTTTTTATTTTAAACAAACTTTTTCCATTTGGCTCTAAAATCTTCATGTAGCTCTCTAAGTTAAAGGAAAGCTCGTCATCTTAGTGTTTGAGGCTTTATTCTCTTATCTAGACTTCGTTGTGTCTGTATTTCCTATGTTTTAATTAAAATATTCCATGTTTAGGCAAAGTACGATGATATCAAGAAGGTTGTCAAAGCTGCTGCTGAGGGACCTCTGAAGGGAATTCTGGGATACACAGAGGACCAGGTGCATAAAACACATCCATATCTTTACAAGTAAATCATGATGTATAATGTTGGACTTGGAAAACGGAACAGAATCTGACAGTATGCACGTTTATTGGAGTCTGTGTAGAGCCATACCTGAACCACTAGGTGGCAGCACATCACTGAGACTAAGAATCAGTGCAGTTTCTAACTTTGGACACATTATGTTCTAGATATTACTGAATATGTTATCCAGAAACATGACTTAAATGTTCCACAGTAACATTTATGAAAGCTTTATATCATGCTGTCTTCTGTATGTGTGAACACTTCTGCTTTGTGCTCAGGTTGTGTCCTCAGACTTCAACAGTAACTCTCACTCCTCCATTTTTGATGCTGGTGCTGGCATCGCACTCAACGACCACTTTGTCAAGCTGGTTTCCTGGTGAGTTAAATGTGCAGCAGAGTTAATTCCCTCACACCTGAGCTTGTGACTTAAGCCACGCTGAGTCTATATCGATGGGAAATTAATTTGAAGAGGGACGGGAGAAGTTCAGATGAACTAAAATGAGATTAGTTTCTGTAGCTGGTGAAATTCATAGTTTATTATTCTCTACAGACCATTGAGAGTTGTTTGGTATTATCATTGATGTATTTAACTCTTGTTCTCTTTCCACTCTTTGTCTGCAGGTACGACAACGAGTTCGGCTACAGCAACCGTGTGTGTGACCTGGTCCAGCACATGTTCTCCAAGGAGTAAAGTCTCATTGTTCCTGCCCGTGATTCCTTCCTTCACCTGTAACTGGATGCAGTGCCGTCCATCCTGGGAGCAACTTCTTCTACAACAAATGTCTGGCTGATACCTTTTCATGTGATAACGTCACCTCTGAGCTCCACAGTGAGGATGCTGCTGTTGGTGTCTGTACAGATCATTTAACTGTCTGTACAGGTCTTGTTGTTCTGAACATAAACAGTGGCTCCTTTGAAAGCTGTATGATAATAAAGTTCTCAGTTTGTGGAAGAACTTGGATTTTTTTTTTCTCTTCACAAATACTTTACAAATTACATTGATGAAATGTTTAATTTAATTAAATCACATTTTATTTTGTTCAGTAAGTTAATGTGATAGTTGAACGTAAATTTTTCATGATGTTAATTTGACACTAAGTTGTTTTCAAACGTCACTCCCACTGATTACCTGGCGCAGGTGCGTTCAGCCAATCAGAAGCTAGAAGATACCAATTCACTTCCTTACCCCACGCCCACCTGAGGTGGTATCTTCCAGCTTCTGACTGACTGAACACACCTGAGCCAGGTAATCAGTGGGTACGATGAGGCGCTGAGAGCCGGATTAGGGACCAAACTCACTAAATAAAAAACAACATTTATAGTTTACAGCGAAACTCGCTGAATTAATGTCGATATTAAAGTTTCACCTTCGTTTTCTATAGTTAAGTTACATCGGTTCATATCTGTTAAATACGTTTTGTTAAGATACGAATCAAAATCGAATAAAATCTGGCGACACGTGTTTCAAACACAACAAATCAACATAACACATGTTTAGTTAGATTTCTATTTAACTGGGATGAAGTAAGAGTTAGCTTAGAAGTTAGCAGCCGTTACTAGCTAACATTAGCGAAGGGTAGCTAAGCTAACGCCAGCGTCATGCTAGGTAGGTTAGCTGTGTTTATCAGGAGTTAATATTTACACTACAACCTGTTAACTTTTAGTATTTTGTGTGTTTATGTGTATAAGTTAACCAGCTTATTTGGATAAAAATCAAGAAGTAGCGACAACGGGATCCTTTAGTGCTCATAAAACTAGCTAATGCTAATATGTAACGCTAGCTACTTGACGTTAAGTAGCATTAGCCGATTTCAAAACAGTCCGAGTTCAGTTTCCTAAAGAAATGCACATTTAACTCTAATGTGTTTAACTCTAAATTACTATTTGTAAAAGTAATGAAATGTTTAAACTGTAATTTTAATAAAAGAATCCAGTTAACATGACGTTGTTTCAAATCTCTGACCACATGGCTGTAGACTCTATGTGGATCTTAAATTAATATTTAATTAAATAACATTAATCGTTACATAAATGTGATATTTCACTACACTATAAATAAATGTAAATGTTAATTTAACAGCTTGGCATCGACTGTCGTTCCTGGTGTTATTACGGTAGCTCCGGTGCGCCTGTTGTCGAGTCTTTACGGTTCCTACAGCCGCAGTCATTCACATATTTATTCTGCTGCAGCGCGGCTCCACTCACTGCTGCAGCTGCTTCCACCTCTTTATCTGATGTCAAAGTTGGTGTTTTCTCCACCTTTTCTCAGGTATTGTGCTTACATTTTGGCTTTGGCTTTACGATTTCTTCTAATGCTTGGAATAAACATGTTTATGACCGTGTGCGCGTCACTCGACTGCGTAAAAGTGAACTAGGTGATTAATTAATTAATTTAGCTGCAAAAGCCAGTGGTGGGTCTGTGGGTTTGTTTACTGACACGGTGACAGAAATACATAGATGTATTGTAATGTTCTCTGGAGACTTTGGCCTTTTAAGGCCCATTAAACATCCTTCTATAACGCATCAATGACTTTTAGCCCACAGCTCGTCTGCATGAAGGTGATCATCGGGTGAAGTCAGGAGGAGGCCTGCTTCTGGTTCCGCACACTAATCACATTTGATACGGAATTACCTGATCAGCTGAATCTATAGAAGTTTGGGTTCATGCCGGATTTCGAGCACTTCAGATTTTCCTATTCGAGCATGAATCCGGTCCTGGGGGAGAGCGGTTACCTGGCCCCACAACAGCACCATCACCAGATGACGGGCCAAACCGACTCCATCATCCCAGAGCCTGGCTACTTCCTAGGTGACCATGGTGGGTTCGGATCTGACGGGTTGTCCGGGCTGGACCTGGGCGCCCTCCCCCCCTCGGGGTTCGCCTACCTGCACCTGAGCAACCCGCTGCACCGAGTCCCCCCGGCGGCCACGGCGCTGCGCAACGACCTGGGCTCCAACATCAGCGTGCTGAAAACCCTCAACCTGCGTTTTCGGTGCTTTTTGGCCAAAGTGCATGAGCTGGAGCGCAGGAACAAGGTGCTGGAGAAGCAGCTGCAGCAGGCTCTGGAGGACAGCAGCGGAGGGGACGGACTCCCAAAGCCTCTGACCAAGGACGTGGGAGTCCAGACTGGATTTGTGGGGCCTATTCCGGGCAGACCGGGCCTCCTCTCGCTCCACAACGCCAACAACGCGGCCTACCTGCCTGGTGGCCTCCTCTCTCCAACCCTGAACCCCCCACCTCTCTTTGACAACAAATACCTGCTGGGGAACAACCTCAGCCCCTTCCCGGTCTCCACAGACTCCAACTCCAACCTCACCACGCCCGGGTTCTCCATCAGCCCGGCGCTGAGTCCCAGCGACCCGTCCAGAACCATCACTAACATCAACGAGAAATACGCAGCTCACACCGGGACAAACACCAACAACGCCCCCCCTCATCCACCACGATTCCTCCCGGGGACGATCTGGTCTTTCAACCACACCCGCCGGTTTGGCAGCGGCAGGGAGTCGAGTATCACCGGGCCCGGTGTCTCTTGGACTCACCCGGACGGTGTCGGAGTCCAGATCGACACCATCACACCGGAGATCAGGGCTCTGTACAACGTGCTGGCCAAGGTGAAGAGGGAGAGAGACGAGTACAAGAGAAGGTAAAGAGTCCTGAAGTTTGGATGGTGTTTCATGGTTTGTGGCTCATTTCTGTCCTGTTAGAGAACTGATGTTATTTTATTGTGGTAAAAGGTTTAATGTCACCTCCTGCAACTGAGTGATTAATATGTAAAAAGGAACTGCTGCTTGTTGAGGTCCTTGTTGTTGTGTTGCACCAGAGTGATGCAGATTTGAAGCATAATGCAGGACATGTTCTGGGAATAATATTTAGCTTTAACCACCAGAGAGACATCAAACATCGACCTGCATCATAAAGTGTCTTCTAATCTAACAACACACTCCTGATGTTGACTTCTTCAATATTAGGTGAATAATGAAGCGTTGTTGTTTGTTCTGTACTTTATACTTTATAATACAGGAAATGCAAAGACAAGTTAGTCTGTAAGAAATGTATTGTCACAGCAGGAAACCTAAAATATGACACTTTTATTTTGAAACTGTGGTAAAGTGTTGCTGAGAAAGCAAATGTCCCACAGTGTGTTTTGGCAGTGAGAATTTCATTCATCGATCTCTTTCTAGATATAAATGATCTGTCATCCCACAAGGATTTTGCCAAACCCTCGCTAATGTCTCTGGTTGTTCTGGGTCATTGGGAGCGTGGTTGCAAATCAGTGAGCCAAACTGCTTCAGGGCAAAGATTTAGCTTTGCACGACTTTTTGTGAAAGCTTTTCTCCAAAGGTTGATACAAAAGGTGTATTTAAACTTTACCGGGAGCTCAGTGTCATAGAAAACTGGAGGAGTTGTTGTTCATCTCCACCCTCCATCTTCACATCATGTTGTTTTATCTCCAGCGTTTTCTCGTTTCTTACTGTACCTGCAAATCGAATCATTTGTGCAGACATTAACACTTCTTCCACTGCTGTATTATGCTAAAAAGCACTGACCTCACTACTTTGTGCTTCAGCCTGCTGAGGCAGGACGCCACTGCAAGAAATACCGTCAGTCAAATTGATTTTAGAAACAGTCCCAGTGTGATCTGTGTTGTTGGGAAACTAGTTTATACACTCAGAGCACAAGGAAGGTGAACACTTTGTTGGGAAACAAAGTTTAGTTTGAGAAGAGGTGAGCGGATCACGTGATGAGAAGGCCGCTCTGGCTCCAAACATGTTTTTAATTTCTTAGGAAAATTGAAATTACAGTAAAAAAGTTGGACTCAGCACTTGGACAAGAAAGATGTGAACTATGCTGATTGGAGTATTTTTTATTTTATAGCATGAGGTCATCGTAGAGTCAGGAAAAAGGATGGATAGTTAAAAAAGGATTGCAAAAGTAAAAGCCTTGTTCATTTTCTTATTAATAGTGTTCAGTGAGGTTTTTGAGGCCTAGACGCATCTTTCTAAACAGACATCCATGTTGTGAACGTGTCTCACAGTTGAACACAGAGCAGTTCAGGTTTGTTTTGGATGAAATCAACATGTCTGTTGATATCTTCTCTGTTTTTGAATTAGTTTTCCACAAAGGTTAAAGGAGCAGTGCTTTCGTTTTGCTGTGACGGTAAATGTTTAGTTGCCTGTTTGTCTGAAGGGAGGAACCATCAGGGGAAAAGTGGAACATGAGCTGTTGTTTTTCCTACGAGCTTCGTCACACTGTTGTCTCCTCGTTGTCTCCTCGTTGTCTCGTCTCTTTCAAGCGTCTGTTTTTCTTCCTCCTTCTTTTGCTTCTTCTCCTGCTGAGTTATATCCTGGTACCTGCAATGCAGCACTGGTCTGTGACTGCCAGCAGTGATGTCACCCCGTCTGCCATTTCTCCCTCTGTCCCCTCTCTATTTTATCACTTCCCCTCGGCCTCCCTCTGTGTCTCAGTTGCCCCCCCCGTTTATCTATTTATCTCCTTACCTTTCCTCTTCCACTTTTCCTTTGTCTCTCTCCCATCATGTTCTCTAAATCTCTCTCTTTGTTCGCTGGTCTTTCTCTTTCTCTTTCTCTTTTTATTTACTGTCACATTGTTTGCTGCTGACCCTCCACTCATCTCCACCCTCCACTCATCTCCACCCTCTCTCTGTTTCCCTGTTGTTTATGTATTAGTGAGGTCCAGCTCTGACTATATGTTTATTATTGAGGTCGTAGTGGGTGGTGGGGTTGTTTCTAATGTTTACTAATCTTAGTATAATAAAATTATCACTGAATGAATTAAACTTTGACAGTTTCACCTTAAAAGCTATCTTAGTTTTTTTAGTTGCAGCTTTGGGCTTCAAACCTGTTAAGTTACATTATTGATTTGAAAACGATTATTGTTGAGCATTAGGCCAAAAACCACACAAATATTCGTTTCTCTACAGACATTAATACTTTGCTAATAACAGAAAACGTGTTCTCACCTTCCCAGCATCACCTCATAACAGCTGTACTGTCAGTGTTTGTGTGTCTGTTTTCCACTGCTTCAAGTTTTTAGGTTTTTAAAAAAATAGTCTCACACTCTAACATTTCGTTGCAGTATAACATTTCAGTTTTTTTTGGATAGGAAGTGTATTTTAAGACACAAGTGGTATAAATTTTTACATCAGTCTTAGGTTGTTAAACAACAGATTTCATTGATGCTTGAAGGGAATCGGCACTGACTGAACATACGCTGTTTAAGCAGTTTTAGACGGTGCTGAGTCATTTCTGCAGGAGACGTCTAAATTCACGTCATCCTCTCTGACGTCACAGGTCATTAGTGCAGGAGTCTGGTCGACACCCTGCTGAATTTAAATTAGTATTTGAATCAAGTAGAAGTTAGAACATCATGAGTTATACAGATAAAGCATATTCTGTGTATCCAGTCTAACAGAACGACAGCAGCCTCTGCAGAGCCACGTGTTGAGACTGACAAGCAGATTATACTGCAAGGACATCAGCTCTCACTGTAGTGATCATATGTGAGCGTCTCTTTATCTCAGGCTCTGGTCGCTGCAGCTTAATTTAAAATGAAAATGTTTATTGTTTCTCTCATATCTGACACACAGATGGATCATAAAGATGGAAAATCATCAACAGCAGCGTTTAATAGTTCAAAACAACAGTATTAATAGTTACTGTGATTTTTGTTGTTGTTGTTGTTGTGATCCTCAGGTCATGAAATGTAAATGTTTGGACTGTTGTGGGCTCAGTAACAGTCTAAGCTAAGTCTTTGCTTGTGTGCTTCCATACTAGTGCTCAAGTGTAACAAGACATGTTAGCATTAATGCAGCTAATGCTAATGTAGCATTACAGACGGTACTGAGGAGTGTGGTCCTTAGTTTTTAAAGTAATAAACTGAATGTTGGAAAAGTGGAAACTCGCTGATGACAAGAGAGAAAAAGTACGAACAAAGTACAGATGATAAAGGAAGTGGACTGGTATTGATGCTGACATCATGTAGTTTATTGGTACATGATAACATGATATAATAATAATAATTCTACGGTTTGTTCTGTATCTTGTCAAATAGTTTTTATTCATTCAGTCACAGTGACTCAGTTTTAGTTCCACATCGATCTCTGGCCTCATGTTATCCTATGTAAAGTGTCATGCAGTGATTAACGGAGGTCTTAAGTGTGGGACAAAGGTGCTGGAGCTGCACTGGTGCATCCCTGTTAAATCCGACTCATCGTTAAATGTCAGTTGTTGAGATTATTTTTACTCGGGGTCAAAATGCTGGATTATCTGGATCAATAGACCTGTTTCCATGCCCCCCAAACCCTGAACGGAGAAGTGGTTCAGATAATGGATGGAAGAGCAGTTTTTGTTACCAGGTCCTATTTATCTTTATTAGGATTTACCAAAGTGCAGCAGCCTCTCTGTCTCTCTCTCTGCTCTTCATGCTGTACTGTACATGTACTGCACTGGATGGTCTCTCCTTATGTAACACATGCTGTGTAACACTAGTGCTGATGGAGCAGTGTAGGTCAGTCAGGTAAAAGACAGTTAAAAATCTGAATTCACTGCATGTGCATGTGAAGTAGTTAAAGTAGTGTCTTGATACAAAATGCAAACGGTTGAATTAATACTTAATAATTCTGTGTCTAACAATTCCTGTTGTGTGTTTTCTAGATGGGAGGAGGAGTATTCAGCCAGAATGGAGCTGCAGGAGAAGGTGGTAGAACTGGAGGAGGTAAAGAAAGATTATAACTACGTACATGTACCCTGTACATATCATCTTTTTTAGTTTCAGCTGCAGCTGCCTTCAGTTTTCTCCACCTATAGTTTCATAGTCCTTGTAGACACACGTTTGTCCCAGAGAAATGTCTGATGTGTCTAATGTGTATTACTGCAGATTCCCGATCTGTTGTATATTCATTTTATATTTAAATAAGTAATATAGTAATAGTTTTCTAAATGTTGTCTACTCTGGTTTGTTTAATATCTGAAACATCAATCTTCACTAAGATAAACTTTCCTACTGTATGTTTGCTTTGCAGGAGCTGCAGGAGAGTGAGGTTTGTCAGGATGAGTTGGCTCTTCGGGTGAAGCAGCTGAAGGCAGAGCTCGTTCTCTTCAAAGGACTCGTCAGCAACGTAAGTCTGTATTCACCTCACATAACGTAGCATAAAGAACATCTGAACCTCTCAGACAGGTTTAGAAGTGGAGGACGTTTGGTTAATTCTATAACTCGGAGAACTCTGCTGTTACGTACCAGTTAATAAACTCATACATCAAAACAGGTTCACATCTGTAATGAATGAATTCCCTCCATCAGAACTTGTCAGATCTGGACAGTAAAATCCAGGAGAAGGCCATGAAGGTGGACATGGACATCTGTCGTCGTATCGACATCACCGCCCGTCTCTGTGACGTCGCTCAGCAGAGGAACTGCGAGGACATGATTCACATCTTCCAGGTACGTCCATGACGAAGAACGTCTTCAACACGTCGTCCTCCTTCACTTCACATTAACACGTCTCACGCCCAGCAGGTGGCCACGCCGCCCTCCACTCTCAACCGCCGGACCAGGAAACACAGCGGACAGTCTGCGAAGGGCGGCGACGGAGACGAACTGAGCATGTCTGAGAGCGAGGGAGGTGGAGCTAAAGACGAGGAGTCGTGCAGCACGTCGGCCAGTCAGATCAACGAGCAGATGCAGAGGATGCTGAATCAGCTGTAGGTGTTTTTTTTTTTTACTGTTTACAAACTAACATCAAATCATCTTACAGACGTGTCTAACGTGTGTGTGTGTGTGTGTGTGTTGTCCAGAAGAGAGTGTGAGTTCGAGGATGACTGCGACAGTCTGGCCTGGGAGGAGACCGATGAAACTCTTCTGCTGTGGGAAGATTTTTCTGGATACACTCTGGGAGTGGAAACACAGGGAGAGGTACCAACACACACGTTCACACACTCAGGTTAATGTTAATGGCAGGAAACTCTTTATTTAAGACTTATGTTATAATTTGGCCTGAAACTAATTGTTTGAATTATTAATTCATCTTTAAGGACTCAAACATAGTTTGTGCAGTTACTAAGATGCAAATGACGTCAGCTTTTAGCAGTAACTCTCTAACTCACGATGTTTGAGGCCTAATATTCAATTAGCAAAGCGCTAAAAACAAATGCCTAACATGTTGTTGTTTGCTCTGTAAGCCCATACGACTCATGGCTCCTTGGTTTACGTGCACAGCAGCCATCATCTAGTAGCTTCGAGGCTGCCTTCGGTGCTATTCCTATAAACCATCCAGCTCTGTACAGATCTATTTTCCCAGAGAAGTCGTCTGCATTTCCTGTTAGCTGCAGTTTTAGCCTGTGCTGGAAGCACTTGGCTGACCCGAGCTGTTTTTAGTCTGATTTCAGACAGGTCAAGTCGATCCTGTTGACCTGTGAGCTGTTTTTAAGCAGATAAGCCTGAAGAGGCTGACGGCTGCTTGGTAAACAGGCTGCAGGGAAACCAAAACAGATGAAGACTTCCACACACCCACAGGTGTCGAAAGGTTTTTAGCAGAGTTGATGATACAAAAATAACTCGAGACTTCAACACTGACCTGTTGAAAGTCAGTCAACAGTCAAATACCGACTTGTTACAGCGTTTTTAAGAGAACATCCGTGCAGTAATGTTTACATGTGTTGTTTCCATATTAATCTTTACTTGGCCTGTGACTGTTCTTCGTTTCCCTCTCACTGTTTCCAGCTGCAGGAGGAGTCGATTGAGAAAGTTATTAGAGACACAGAGTCTCTGTTCAAATCCAGGGAGAAGGAATACCAAGACACCATCGACCAGATAGAGGTGAGACTGTCTTTATTATGACATCTGTACTTGTTTGAGTGTCGGGAACAAATAACATCACTGATTATAATACTTTGTCATGTCAGCTGGAACTGGCCACAGCGAAGAGTGACATGAATCGTCATCTGCACGAGTACATGGAGATGTGTTCGATGAAAAGAGGACTAGACGTCCAGATGGAGACCTGCAGGAGACTCATCACACAGACTGGAGACAGGTAACATCATCAACACTGTAGGCCCAGTACAGTCTGACAGTCCTGTAGTGAATCCTCCTGCATGTTGATCATTGTTGAGGATTTATTTTAAACTCTACTGGATTATACAGAGACGTGTTTCTATTTATTTATTTTTTCTACCTTCTTTACACCAATGAACAGAAACACCTGTCTGTATAATTCAGCACAGACTACAGTTCATCATCACAGGATACTGACATTTCTCACCTGAGGTCCAGTTCACTCTTACTGCTGCTCTCCGGTGTTAGACTACGTGAGGTGTACAGACCTGCAGATGACAAAACAATTACAGTCACTGTAAAGGAAACACAGATGTATCACGATGTTTGAAAGGTTGAACCCACAGAGGACGCTGCAGCTTTCTGACTCTATTTCAGCTACATACATTATCTCTCTCTCTGTCTCTAACAGGAAGTCAACCTCTCTCATCACACTGACGGTGGACGACTCAGACAATGAGGAGAAGGAGAGGAAGAAGCCGGCTCTACCTGCCGACTGTGAGAGCAGCGACTCGTGCTGCGATGGAAACTCTACAAGAACTCCTCTGACCTGGAGGAAACCCTAACACACAGACACACTGCTGGTACTCTACAATGATACCACAGTGATGCTCGTCTCTTGCTGTAGTGCCGTTTTACAGCCTGACATTGTGTAAAACTAAAGATTCAACTTGTCTACAGTGTAAATTATTTTAAAAAGAGGTTCCTCTTTGATGATTAAGCTTGTCTGAAAGATGTTTGGTAACTTTAAATGGTCACAAACAAACCAACATCCTTATAATAATCTATTTTAGCTGCATCGTGAAAAGCAATCATGCTCCCAGGATGTGTCTCCGCTGCCTTCCTGTGGTTACCAGCTGTAACTACACCTGAGTAAAGGTCAAATAGAACAACATGGCACTTTGAAATCTGTCCTGTTTTCATGTACAGATGGAAACAGGACACTATTTTCTTTACTAGTCTTACTGTTTAACACAGGAGCTAATTATTTGCACAGTTTCTGCCTTTTCTGCTGCAACAGATTGCACAAAGAAATAGTTTGCACATGTAATTATATTTAAACCTATTAAACATTATGCTGCTCAGTTGTTTTCAATCAACATCTTCCTTTTTCCTATTCCAGGATGTGCTGAACATACTTTAAAGCTCATTGAGGCACAATAAAGAAATGTAAAATTGGTACAAACTATTAACTTCATTATTAATCCATGAATGTTCTATAAAGGTAACATTCAAGGTAACATTTGAAAAAAATACTTTAATCAAACATGTCTTTTGCTTTCTGTCAAAGTTGTATAATCATTAAGTGACTAATTACTAATTAAATAATAATAATTAGTCACTTAATGATTATACAACTTTGACAGAAAGCAAAAGAAATGTTTGACTAAGCAAATGCTTAAGTAAAAAATCATTAAATGCTAAATTAAAGTTGATTAAATGTCTCAGGACTTGAAGAAAACATTTCCTCTAGAATCAAAGAGAAGTTTCAAATTTTAGACTTCAACCAAAAACCAACCTCCTGGTTTACTACGAATGTTAGTGGAAATCAATGGACTCAGAATTAGTTCGAACACCAGGTGACAGATTAGTTTGGGTCTCTGAGATCTTTAACTAGTGTGAAAGTGAAAACCTGTTATTAAAAATCCTCCTGCTGATTAATGTACAGTTTGTAAAGTGTAAATACTGTAAAGAAATAATGCTGAACTATTAATGCTGCAGACCTCATGGCAGATTTTATTTATCTTAGATATTCATGTTCACCTCACTGTATCGGTTGTATTACTTTGGATGTGCATGTACAGAAAACGGGGAAAGAAATAGACGTTTGTGACTAAAACATTTATAGTTTTACACTTGTTACTGCTTGTTTTTCTGTTTTGGTTCAACTCTTCAAACATCAACTCATCTTTGATTAAATTAATATCTGCTCATTTAATAACCTGCCACAACTCATCTCTTGTTTTAAACTAAAACCTGAAGATGCTTGTATCCATTCACTATGTAGTACCATTATTTTACACTCTTCTCATATACGGTAAACTCAAAGGACAATAGACAAACATCACTCACCTTCTGTACAGATGCTGCTTGAACTGGTGAAATCTATAATATCAGAATGTAAATATCATCTGTGGAGAGAGAAAAACAGAAATTAATCAAGTGCAAAACAAAAATAAAGAATTTAAAGATCAAAAATTCAAAAGAAGATTCACAGACTGGACACGAAGAGTAAAATGAAAGTGAATGGTTGTGATATCTGAGCTGTGTGGATGGTTCAACTCGTCTGTTTCCAGAAGCTAAATGCAAAGTTGCACCGAATAAATGACGCTGAAAGAGTCTCTGCTGTGTGAGTTTGTTATTTACACATTAAAATACTGCACGTAAACACCTTTATAGTTTATTCACACTGGATTATCTGCTGTATAACTATAATTCAATACTTTTAAAGGATACTGTGTACATTTGATCTTATTAGGATTTCACCTGTTTAAAACACAGAATAAACTAAGAGATTAAATATTTTGATTCTTAATTGAAAGTAGTAGTACCTCACTGTACAAATACTCTACTACATGTTTAAGTACATGTTACAATATTTATAATGTATAAAAGTAAAAGTACTAAGTCCAGAAATATCCTGTTTGTATTATGTACATTTACTAAGCACTGAACGTAGAAAGTAGAATTTTCAGGTACTTCATCTTTTAATGACTTTTACTACTGTATTTTATTTGTTGCTTCTCAGAAAAAGATTCTACATAAAAACATGAATTTAGAAAACACAACATCAGGTTAAAGATTAAACTGTGGTTCAGTTTCTTCAGTGTTTTATATAGTTAGTGTAGTTAAATCTGTATCGAAATACCACTTTCTACAGTGATAACTGTAGCAGAGCAAAAACTACGTTACCTCTTAGTAGTGGAGCAGAAGCATCAAGTGACAAACGTACTACTACTGGTTAAATAAGAATTGTCCAGAGACCATTCAAAAGTTCAAAGGTCAGGAGAGATGAAATATATAAAAACATGTTTTCTCTTCTCTTTGTAATATTCATGTACACTGATGTGTACTTTTACTTCTTTAACATATAAAATGTTTTCAAACAAAGAAAATGCTTAGAATAAGGTTTAACCTGTGAAGGCCTGTGACTCATCACAACAACTGCATTAAAATACTCCACAGTACATATAGTAGTAATAGTATAAAGTAGTCGTGCAACACTTCACAGTACTTTAACTTGTGAAGTAATTTTTATGATATCACTTCGTCAGCTACTAAATATTACTACTACTGCTACTGTTGGGTTAGTTCAAATATTCAACATTAGTTATTCTTTGTGCTGATTCAACAAACTGCAGCTGCCTGTACTTAATGTAGTATATTAATAAGTACATTTACTTTAATCCTGTACTTCAAATACTTGCTTCACTCAGATACTTCAGTTGTATGTTAATATTTAGACTACATTTTATAAAGAAACAGTGTACTTCACTGTCTGTTATGATCAAATACAGATACTCTGTTACCAGTAAAAGTACTGCGTTCATCATGATACTTCAGTAAAAGTATTTCACTCCATGGATCAATGCAGTGTTTTCATTACACTGTATTTTGTTTCATCAATCTGAATCTGAAGAGTAACTAAAGTTATCAAATAAATGTACTGGAGTAAAAGTACAATAGTGAAGTAGCGGTAAATGAAAATACTCGAGTGAAGCACTAATTCCTCAAAATGCTTAAGTAAATGTACTTGTACTACTTTCTGTCAGAGGTGGAAGAAGTACTTAAGTAAAGTACACAGACTCAGTACTTTAGTAAAAAAAAAAAAAAGTAGTATAGTAAAGTATTTGCCCAAAACTAGTACATGAAGTACATGTACTCAACATGTTTCTCTGGACATCAGTCAGTCAGTGTGTAAACTGATGTTTATTGTACTACTTAGATCAAAATTTAAGATATTATGTTAGTATGAAGGTGGAGTTGTACCCAGTTTACAGTAACGAGGTTCATCCACAATAATACTACTATTAGCTACAGTAAAGTAAAAGTATTCCATTTCCCTCTTTGTGGGGGGAAGTAACAGAAAGAGAACACCACTAAAGTACAAGTACTATTACTACATTGTACAATACTACTTCAGTAAATGTACTTAGTTACTTTTCACAACTGAGGTAAATTTATGATGTTACGGTAAATCAATTAAAGTTTCTCTGGACCTACTACCACTACTACTACTACTACTACTACCACTACTACTACTACTCACCAACCATTACTACTACTACTACTACTACTACTACTACTACCACTACTACTACTACCAACCATTACTACTACTACTACTACCAACCATTACTACTACCACTACTACTACTACCAACCATTACTACTACCACTACTACTACTACCAACCATTACTACTACTACCACTACTACTACTACCAACCATTACTACTACTACCACTACTACTACTACCAACCATTACTACTACTACCACTACTACTACTACTACTACTACTACCAACCATTACTACTACCACTACTACTACTACCAACCATTACTACTACTACCACTACTACTACTACCAACCATTACTACTACTACCACTACTACTACTACTACTACTACTACACTACTACCACTACTACTACTACTACTACTACTACTACTACTACCACTACTACTACTACTACCACTACTACCACTACTACTACTAGGCCTACCACCAACCATTACTACCACTACTACTATTACCACAAACAATTACTACCACTACTTTAAACTAAAACGCCTCA